>NC_133771.1:22349040-22437850 GCF_003597395.2 Chelonoidis abingdonii
CTGTAATTCTATCAATGTAGTGCTTGTGTCATTTGTGTTCTCATATGGAGCTCTACTTCTCCCTTCTGCAACTACCGTCCCATTTGTTATTGCTACTTGCTTAGGGCTCCACAATCTCGGTGAGATGAAGGGGGAGACGTTTATGGGGGGGGGGGGGGGGGGGGCAAATTCCATGCCTGTCTGAGGCTTGAAGGGCTGGCCCATGGGTCTGGGTACCTGTCCCAGGGTTTGTTTGGGTCTTGCACACGGACCTGGTGGGGGAGGGATTTAACCAAGGCCACAGAATGGCTAATGTGCAGGAGCCCCTAGCCTGCGGGACCTGGGAAGTCATGGCTGGAAACCACTCAGCCTCCAGGGGCTCAGGGCGGGGCTAGGACTGCCCCATGCCCACATGTGGGTTTCATGTTGACTCCCTGTGTGCTGCACAGCACAACTTTATAGGAGCTCATTGTGCTGAGGCATGGGCCATGCGTAGGTAGCAAGGGTGTGCAGTATGAGAGCTAGGAGTGGCAAGGGCCAGGATATAGCTAACTGGATCCACCAGCCATTGCCTTGCGTGAGTAGGTCAGGGAAGTCACAAGTGCTGTTCATCTATGATGCAGCCACGAAGCTGTAATAGGGGCTACCGAGTGGTTTGGGGTACTAAGCTCAGCTGTTCAGCCATGGAGTGAGGAATGGAGTTTGCCATCGCATTTCAGCAACATCCTGAAAACTCTCCTGATGCTCAGCAGTGTCTGTCATAGACACACCTGCAGCACCACAGCCCATTGAGGGATGCTGGCAACAGCAGCCCCACTGAGCATGCAGAGACAGCAGAGGTGCTAATGCATTAACTTTACCATAAAATTACACATGTGCCCATGTGTTTGCAGAATTTAGGCCCTGGAATGTAAGCGCAGTGGGGCAGGGAATGTTTCTTTAAAGATGTGTTTTTACATCCCTAGTGCAGTGGGGCTGGGATCACTGATTGGATCATTCAGGTACTATCCCAATAAAAAGAACTATTTTGGTTTAATTTGACCAGTGATGTGTTTTTTTAGAGGGCGACGCCCAGTGCAGCTGTGTTTGCAAACCTGGACACGGTGCTGGTGTAACTGCTTCTCACCCCCATTTCCACCCGGCCTGTCTCCTCCTTTCTGTATTTCCCCTCATCCCCACCTCCTTGCTCAACAAGGCTGAGGCTTGGCGACCAGTCCCTTTTAAAAGTGCCTGCACTCACAGCCACCTTCTGGCTGCTTGAAGCTGCTGACAGGATTGGGGCTGGCTGGTGGCTCGCTATGGCCATGACCTGACAATCAGGGCCATTGAGAGCAGTTTCGGGCCCCAGTGAAAAAAAATTTGGGGCCCCCCAGCAAGGGTGGACCAGCTAAACAGGGCCAAGGAAGCCGGGCTCTGGGCCCCCTTCCGGACTGCCAGGCCCCGGTAATTTGTACTGGCTTCCCCTCCATCTTGTCGGCCCTGCTGACAATGTCCATACCTGCTGCTCCTTGACAAAGAGCAGCAGCTTTTCCTGCAGAGCCTCAGTGCCAATGAGAGGAAGAAGATCCTCAAGCACTTGGCTTCCAATGACATGAGGCAGCAGGTGGCAGCCACTGCCAAAGCAGTAGCCAGTAGTGGGAGCTGCAGCTCAGAGGGGTGGCTGAGGATAAGGGGTGGGTGCATGCCGGGGGGATCAGTGACACAAGCTATTTGAGAGGCAGTTGAACGTTTAAACTGTGCCCCCTGCTATCAACGTATACAGTTTCGGGGAGCAGCACCCCCAATCTCTACCCAGGCTCAGGACCCCATGGCTTGACCCTCAGATGAGCTGAAACTTTAACCTTCGCAGAGGATTTTCACCAGCTTTACAAACATAACTTCATATCAGCTGTGCACCTGCCACCTTGCACAACACTCCTTCCTGGGAATACCCTCAAATGAGTAGCTTTTTGCAGTTGCCAACCTCACACTGACCTTTCAGTGTTTAAAGTTTGACTTTGAAAAGTTTGCTCTTAATGTGCACATTAATTACATGCAACTGTATTCATTAATCATGCAGTAAAAACTCATATTTCTCTACCTTTGAGGAAGGTGTGTGTTGTTACACTAGACTGGAATCCACACATCACAATTTTGATCCAGATCCATGCTTTTCGCAAGTTAGGGGGAGGGGGCGGGAGAGCGTTTGGATGCAGGATTTTGTTACAGCCCCATTTCTACATTATTCCTGTTTTAAAAAGAAGTAAACAGAGGTTTAAATGTTGCTTCAAGAATTGAGCTGGAAACAGGCAGCCACCATGAGCTTAGCCTCCTCGTCCTCTTCTCTGCTACTGCTCCCACTCTCGCTGCTTTTCTATAGAACCTTGATTCAAGTTTAGATTGGTAGGATTTGGCTTTGCTACTGTTCCCGATCTATCTAACCTGCAAGTGAACTTTGGTTCTCAGTGTTTTTAATCCTAATCCTTCTTCCTTTCCTACAGTCCTTTCCAGCAGATGCTATGTTAAAAGAGATAACAGAAATGTGTTGTACACGTCTTGCCCAGGAGCACGATGGGAAAGGGGAAATCAACCAGTGTCATAGTCTACAGAAATAAAATAAAAGCTCTGTTTAATCATAGCCTCGTTGCAAACAACCTGTTCGACCTTTGAGAACTATGAGCTCAAACTGTGTTTATTTCCTCAGGAGTGAGTAACAGACAATACATCCAGATCTCCAGGAAGTGCAGCTCCAGGACAGCAGGTTAAAAAAAAAAAAAAAAAAAAAAAAAAAAGGGCAATATTTGTAAACCAAAAGCTACAGCAAAGATCTTTACAAGAAGCAGCTCATCATTTGACAGGTGTTGACACAAAGCCATTGTGTTCTGTTTATAAAGCACAAATCCCCCAAACAGGAAGGTCAAAGACGTGACAGTGTCTAGGCTCAGCAGCCACAGACAACCCTCGCTGTGATGCTGAAAATAGGGACAGTAAGCATTTCATTATGTTGGAAATTCAGGCATCATGCAATCCTGCCTGCTCCCCATTCCCTTTGTGAGTAAGAAGGGTTCTTAGGTGAAGAACAACTCTGGTTCTCCTATAGGTGGTAGAAAGTGGTTTTAAACCTATATGCACAAGGGAGCAAAGCTCCGAGGTGGCTGCCAAGGCACCAACACAGAGAGGGCCTTTAGAGAGGACCAGAGTCTTTGTATCCCGTGAGTACACAGATCCACTGGTCATTCTGACTGTGCAGGGGGAGCACAGGGTCTCAGACAGAACCATGAGGCAGTAGTACCCATGGAGCAGCCTGAGGTGGGGTAAGATTCATAGGGTGAAATCCTGGTCCCAGTGAAGTCAACAGCAATCCTGCCATTGACTTCATAGATTCACAGATTCTAGAACTAGAAGGGACCTGAGAGAGTCATCGAGTTTGATCCCCTGCCCTCATGGCAGGACCAAATACTGTCTAGACCATCCCTAATAGACATTTATCTAACCTACTCTTAAATATCTCCAGAGACGGAGATTCCACAACCTTCCTAGGCAATTTTTTCCAGTGTTTAACTACCCTGACAGTTAGGAATTTTTCCTAATGTTCAACCTAAACCTCCTTGCTGCAGTTTAAGCCCATTGCTTCTGTTCCATCATTAGAGGCTAAGGTGAACAAGTTTCTCCCTCTCCTTATGACACCCTTTTAGATACCTGAAACTGCTATCATGTCCCTCTCAGTCTCTCTTTTTCAAACTAAACAAACCAGTTCTTTCAGCCTTCTGCATAGTCATGTTCTCAGACCTTAATCATTCTTGTTGCTCTTCTCTGGACCCTCTCCAATTTCCCTCATCTTTCTTGAAATGCAGTGCCAGAACAGGACATAACACTCCAGTTGAGGCCTAACCAATGCAGAGTAGAGTGGAAGAATGACTTCTCATGTCTTTGCTCACAACATACCTGTTAATGCATCCCAGAATCACGTTTGCTTTTTTTGCAACAGCATCACACTGTTGACTCATATTTAGCTTGTGGTCCACTATGACCCCTAGATCTCTTCTGCCGTACGCCTTCCTAGACAGTCTCTTCCCATTCTGTATGTATGAAACTGATTTTTTCTTCCTAAGCGGATGCTTTGCATTTGTCTTTGTTAAACTTCATCCTGTTTACCTCAGCCCATTTTTCAATTTGTCCAGATCATTTTTGATTATGATCCTGTCTCCAAAGCAGTTGCCAATTCCTCCCAGTTTAGTATCATCTGCAATAATAAGTGTACTTTTCTATGCCAATACCAAGTGTTGATTGAAGATATTGAACAGAGCCGGTCCCAAAACAGCCCTGTGAACTCCACTTGTTATATCTTTTCAGCAGGATTGGGAACCATTAATAACTACTCTCTGAGTATGGTTATCCAGCCAGTTATGCACCCACCTTATAGTAGCCTCATCTAAATTGTATTTGCCTAGTTTATCGATAAGAATATCATGCGAGACTGTATCAAATGCCTTACTAAAGTCTAGGTATACCACATCAATGGGGCCAGCATTTCACTCATAGATTTTAAGGCCAAAATGAATCATTATGGTCATCTAGTCTGACATCTTGCATAAGACAGGCCTTAGAATTTCACCCCATCATCATCTCTTTTAGAAAGATACTCAGTATTGCTATAAAGACTTCAAGTGCTAGAGAATCAACCATGTCCCTATGTAGATTGTTCCAATGGTTAATTACCCGCATGGATGTTTGCACCCTGTTTTTAATAGGTGGTGAGGTTCTTTCCCCTCAGCATCCTCTGCAGGCTTCCCCAGCACACAGCTCAGTTACTCAGGCTGCATGCTGGGGTCCTTGATGAAGTGCACTGCCTACAATATACAGATTTAACTACAACCCTTGAAAGTGGAAAAAATACAGGAGAGATACTCCTCTCTGACATAAGGCACACAGTGGGGAAGTTTTCAAGTTCCTATCCTGACAAGGGAGCCAGATAAAATTTGTATTGAAAATAAAACCTGTGGAAGCCTTGAATAAACTACAGAGTTAAATACTAGCTGTCTCCCTAGCCCCTACCCCCACTCCCAATTCCTTTCTAGCACAGACTTTACTCCTGACTGTATTTGCAAGATAGTTATGTGCACACAGAACATGCTGCATTTTTATTTGAAGTGGGATTTTTATAAACATCTAAGGGAGTTAGGCACTCAACTCCCTTGACTTTCAATTTGCATTTGATAACCATTGAGAGTTGGGCACCTTCCTTTCTTAGGTGTTTTTGAAAATCCCACCTTTAAACCAAGTTTCTGTAGTGTCAGTGGCATATGCAATAGCCACAAAAGTATTCATTTGTAAAAGCCTGCCACTCAGCGGCAGCTGTCCCCAGTCATGCTCTTGTGTTCAAGCAGCGCGCATGCCCTCAGACAGGAGACGCAGACAGTTGAGTGGAAGGGACGGGGGCAGGGCTGGGGACAGTACAGTCATGCCAGAGGAGCTGCCAATGCAGGGTGCTGGCTCCTGGGAGCGGCAGCCCCACATTCTGCTCCTTTCGCCACTGCGGTTCCCAGGAGAGCCCTGCAGTTCCACGGATACCAATTTGTATCTGTGGATATCCGCAGCTGTGGATATAAATTTGTACCTGTGCAGGGCTCTACCAATTGCGTAAAGGGGTTCTTAGGGTCACACTACCTCAAACAAGAAAATATCAATTTTTATAGAAAACAAACTCCCATAAAATAGATCACATTACTATTTCATAAATACACTGAACTCATTAACTAGAATTTAGGAACCACACTGCACCAAGCTTAGAGGCTGGTTTGTGAGATAAACTTAGTCTATTGAATGAGGGGAAATGAGGAAGGGCTAGAATCCCTCAGGTGATTCTGCCACTGACTCGATTGTGCAATGTGGTACGATATCCACAGTGCACTGATTAACTGGGACAACGAGGGTGCTTTCTTTTTTTTTTCTTTCAGAAAACAATTTCTCAGGAATGTATTTTTAATTTGATTCCATAAAGGAAATTGCACAATCCCCCCAAACAGTCAGGTCTTTGATATGTGCTATTTTGGGAACATTTTGAAACTCCTTCTCTCCTTCTCTCCCAATAAATCAAATCACTTTGACTATGGGTTTTTCCATAAACCCACATTCTCAGAATGTCAGTCCAATTTTAGATTTTTATATTTAAAAACAAATGCAGGGCCATAAAAGAGAGAGAGAGAGAGACCTGAAATGGGAATGGAGGAAGAGCAAAGAAAGCTATCAGGTTCATTGTTTCAGTAATCACATTTGCAATTTCCAACACATCTGTTAGGGTTGCAACCATTTTATTGTAAGGAACGTGTAATTTATGGAGCTGTTCAGTGAATAATTTATCATTGAATGGAAGATGCTCAAAAGAAGGGAAGTGCACTTTTGGTTGGTGTTGACCAGGGATAGTTGTTCAGAATAAACAATGTGTAGATATAAATTGTAACAACTATTTTTAAAACCATTTAAACATCATCGGAACAGCACTTACAATAACTGTTCTGGCAATACATTATTTGTGGGATTCTGCACTTTGCTTTTATATTTTCTACTACATGCATATAAATATACTACTGACTTTGGCAAGTTATTGACAGGGCCGGCTCCAGGGTTTTTGCTGCCCCAAGTGGTGGTGGGGGGAAGCCGCAATCGCAATAGGCAGCAATTCGCCGTTTTCTTCGTCCGTGGCAATTCGGCAGCAGGTCCTTCCCTCTGACAGGGACTGCCAAATTGCTGCCGAAGAGCCTGACATGCCTCCCTTTCCCCTTGGCCGCCCCAAGCACCTGCTTGCTGAGCTGGTGCCTGGAGCCAGCCCTGGTCATTGATAATCAATTACATAGTGACTACGTTTATAGACATTATAACAAAGTTTGGATTTGGTACTGTTATCAGGAGTAAGGGGCTAGAATTAAATTCTTAGAGATAGAAACCCCCAAAACACTTAACACTGTATCTTACATAAGAACCATTTCCCCCCGTCTTACACAATCTTACACCAATCAGCATTTCTCCCCAAACTGAGGCTGTTCTCAGAAAGCAGGTTTTGTTTCTGAGTCAGATATTCCAGCAGGCCTAGCTGCCTTTAAAGCACAATGAAGTTCCACTCCACAGCTTTGGTTTTTGCATATCATCTCTGAGATACTAGAAGGTTTGCTAAAACACATATATGTAGAAGAAAAGACAAAGAAAGAAAAAGACACTATCTGTACAAAGTAAGGCCCTGATTCAGGAAATCACTTAAATATTCACTTCAGTCCATCCCTGTAAATTCCAAATGTGATTTGATCTGACTATACTTAGTAGATCTGGGTGACATTTTTTGGCAAATAATAAATTTGCCAAAATATAAATACATTGTTCAATTCACTGAAACTATTTGCATATTCAGATCAAATTTGATAAATAGTTCCAGTTGGAAAAAAAACAAAAAAGTTGAAACTTTAGTTTAGACTTTCATTTCAAGCTGTTGTGTTTCAACCATTTCAAAACAAAACAATTTAATTTTTCATATAAAAACAGAATTTTGTTTTTGAAATTTGTTTTTTAATACCAAAAAAGGTAAAAACACCTAAAAATTATGCCAAACAAATAAATAATAAATAAATAATAATAACACAAACATGCAGGTCAAATGAAAAGTGTTGTTCGAGTCTAAACAAAATGAAAAACTGAAAACATTTAGTTGAAGAATGGCCAACAAATTGATTAAAATAATGATCTGTTCTCAATTAAAAATAAAGGGACAAATCTGATGGATTAATTCCCTACAGCTATATGTTGTTGCTCAAAATGTTTCTACTGTAAAGTTTGTAAAAAATGCTGTTCATTCGCAAACAATTTTTTTGTGAAAAATTATCAACATTGTTGAGATTTCTGGTTTTGGCAGAAACTTTTGTGCCCTTTCTTCAATTTTTTTTAAAATTTGGATTGAAAAATTTAAATAACCATTTTGAAAAAAAATTCAGTAATAATTTTGAAAAACAATTTAGGCATGAGATTTTTCAGTAAACTAAAAAGGCTTGTTTTAAAGGTTCAGAATAAAAAATAATTTTGAAATTTGCACAAAAATATTTTTCACTTTTTGGCCACTTCTAATCACAGCTAAGTCTGCCTATGAATCATTGTTGATCAGTTTTGGTCCCACCCAACAGAGGGCAGTAGTACACGCATGTAATGAATTGGCTCATTACTCAATCTATGAAGGTGATGTATAGACCTGTTGATAAAATAGTCACATATATACTTGTCGAATTGCATTTAATTGATGTTAAAGTTTTAAATTTCTTCATGGAAGGTCTCCTACTGCAGCTATATGATGAATTTAGAAAATAGGCCAACAAATACAATCTCATGTAGGAAAAAATATGACTTTGCCTTTTTCCTTCAGTTATTCTCTTCTGAAGAGGATATTTGTGTGTGTGGAGGGGTTGTGTTAATTCTTTCTTGGACTCAGTTTAACCAACAGCATTTTTAAAGTTAAGCAAAGATGTGGCTGGCAAGCTTGACTCTTACAGTTTGAGCTGGAGGATACAGAGTGGTGAATTTCTGTGCTTTCATGAGATAATGAAAACAAACTTTCACAATATGGCAGGCATTAAGTAGCTTCTGGATTTCCTTTTCAGGAAGCATTAGTCTGTTATGAAGAGCCAGAAGGTACACGCAAAATACGTTGCCTCCTCACGTCAGCTGAGAAGCTAGCCCTTGCCACCAGTGTGTGAAGTGTGCCTACCGAGAGCGTAGAGGCCATTGCGTCAGAAATATACGTCTGACCCTTTGTTTTTCTCATTTATGGTTTCCTGTTCTTTCTCACGTATGTCTCTGCTGTCTCACTGTCTGGAATTTTATTTGAATCATTCTTGAAAAGTTCATGGACCTTAATACACTGGCCTATCATGTGTGGTCTAGTGGTTAGAACATAGTATTAGATATAATGGTGCCTGCATAATACAGAAATGCCCATGTTACAAATATCCAAGGTAGTAGGCTAGAAAGCAATATTACCAGCCTTAAGCAATCAAAAATCATGAGTCAGCACCCAAAATCATGAGATTTTCTTTAAAGTCATGAGATGTTTAATTTTATATATATATGAGTTTCTTCTTACTTGCCTTCTGGATTTTGAGTTTTCAGCATACTCTTGGGTCAAATTTTCAAGCTTTTCATGAACACTGAGATACTCAGTCATATGCTTCCAGTAGGTGGGGGTTTAAGATAAACAAACACCAAATAGCATGAGACTCATGGCAAAACAAAAGCTGGCAACATAGAGAAAGAAATTAGCACTGATGGGATCTGTTCCTGAATGTACCACTAACTCGTTTTGTGGCTTCTTCAAACAGGATTCCATTAATGCACACTAAGAAGCTTCTAAGTTGTGCCTGCAGCATGCACACAGGGGAGTTACAACACACCATTCTGGTGCACACAGCTATTCACACCCTCCTAGTCCAAATGCAAGGCTGACTGCATGTGCAAGCACTTGGAGATCCTTAGAACTTATAAACAAAAAGTTACTTCATTTACTCGGATGTGGTTTCAGAAAAGTTGCACGTAGCACTTTGGGAACATGCCCTTCAATATTTTTGTTTGAACTCTAGATATGGATCCATCAGCTAACTTGCTGCACATGCATTCAGCTGAGGAAAAACACAGCTGAAAACAAAACATACTGCTGCTCCAAATGCCCAAGATTTCTTGAGCAGTTTGCCTAATTTGTGATATGTTCCACTTGAGTACAACAGACACCTTTAAACAGGCATCTATTTATTTGTCTTGCTGGTAGCCCTAAGTATCATCTCCACATTTTAATTTATATTTTTCCTTTTTCTTTGACTGTTTTATTATCATTTACTTTTTACAGCTCTTAAAGATATTTTACGTTTCAATCTGTGTCTGGAAACGGATTTCAAAGTTTGCTTTATTTCTTCTAGGGTTGGAAGCCCGGAGAGGCCTTTCTGGTTTTATTTTTTTTTTTTTTTCTAAGATTGAACTCAGTAAAGCAGCAAACTTTCATCTGAAAATCCTGTAGGATAACAAGAAACTTAGTGTGGGTGATAAATCGGGGACTGTGCTTGAATATCAGTGATTTATCAAAGCACTGTATTGGTTGAAGGCCTAGGTTTTAGTCCCAGTTCTGCAACTAACCTTCAGCATGACCTTGGGCAAGTTGGTTTGTCTCCTCTTACTCTTTGGGGCGTAACCTCTTGCTATATACTTGTAAGAGTGCCTAGTGTAGCGGGATATTAGGGTAATACACATATTAGTAATAATAATAAATATTCCCTCGTAAGGAAGCTGGGTGTGTCCAAGAGATTCTTACTTTGGCCCTTCGCCTCGTGAGATCAGTGCCATGTTTTGTTAAAAAACAAGTCTGCCTTGATCCCAAGCAGAAGATTTAAAAGTGCTTTTGAAACTTGGCATATTTAGATTCTTATCTGCTCCTTGATTGGTATTTTTTTATGACCTAGTATTGTAAAAAGTCCTATTTTACCATATGTAGATTTTAAAAGGGGAAAACACCCTGACAAGTATAAAAGTGTGGACAAATTATAGTGAGAGATGCAAATGCCTGGGTTTTTTCTGTTGCGTGAGAAAATTTGTGCAATGCTGAAAACTATATATGCTAACATTTGCTACTATACAGAAAAAGCCATGATGTAACTCCACTGGATTCATTTGCACCAAATTCATCTCTGGAAGAATTCCATTGAAGCCAATGGCATTAAACCTGGGCTGAATATGATCTAATTTTAAATGTCTCAGACGGATGAAAGGTGAGGTGAAATATGAACTGGTGGTCCAAAGTAGCATGAAAAAACTTTCAAATCTGCTAATTACGTTACTAAGCCACCACTCTGCCAGTGAGAGACAAAAACTGTGTGTGGATGTTCCAGGGCATAGGACTAACTGAATGCCTATGGCAAAGATTGTTAAAAGGCGCTGGCATTCTGAATCACATCCATTTAAAAAGATACAAGCAAGTCTATGGAAAAATAGACTTTTAACAAATCAGCGTTTACCTGAGAACATCATGGTTGTCACTATGCTTCACACCATGGTCACTTGGAACTTCATAACTATTATGGAGATTGAACTTTGATCCTCCTGCTCCAGAAGCAGAGGTCCCTGTCATTGGAACTAAAGAGGTGTCTTGGCATTAGAAGAATATGACTTCTGATGAGTCGTTCTGATTCTGTCCAGTAGAAAGCAGTCATGTGCGCGCGCACACTTCATTACAGTATATTCCCTTACACCAGTGATTCTGAAACTTATTTGATTGCATCCACCTTCTTTGTATCTGTACTAGTTTATCCCCTCACACCCACATCACACAAGTACATATACCAATTTTAAAAAAATCAATATGCAACTCTCAAGAGCTGTTAAAAACAGTAAGGCATTGATTCAAACAGAGCCAACGATCCATTGTAATAAGAGCAAAAGCAACACTGTGACTGTGGTTGACGCTTACATTTAAATGTGCACGCCGCGTCATAGTAAACGGATTCCCGTGCAAATGGCAAGGACTTTGTCTAATGCTATGCAAGCTTCACAGAAATCCATCAAAATGCACTGCCCCATCCAGAGTCAAATGCAAAGCACCATCTGAGGACCTGATATGTGTGAAGGAATCAGTTTTGCTAGTTATTCAATTCTGTGGGTAAAATGTTCACAGTAACTGTTTTTCCCTAAAGCTTCTCACGCCCTCCCAGAATACATTCTGCCTGCCCCCAGTTTGAGAACCTCTGCTTTAAACAATCTTGTTTTGAAATGGCAAAGTGCAAACATTTACATGCTGCACTTCATTCAAATTAACTAGGGAAGATAAGAGTCTCTAACAAATTAATTCTGCTAATGCTGTAAACTGAGAAAAATTTCAATCACAGCTGCAAACCAAACCAATTTGGCTAAATTGCTGTCTTGTGGTCCTCTTTAAGTGATGCTAAAAGCACGCATTAACAAGCAACTTTGCTTCATGCGGTTCAAGACTGATTTACTGCTTGCCAGGACTGCTTGACAAAAAATAGAGCCATAGCCCATTCAAGGTAATACAGCATATCAATCCAGAGTCAAGAAAAAGTAAAAATCTGTTGGGAATTTCAGAACATTTTGTCATGGCTAAGATTGGTTTCCTATGAAGTGCCTGAAATAATATGTACAGCAGAACTTTACAAATCACTTTTATGTTCGAACGAGTATTTGCTATTTCAGTGTTAGTCTTAGGCACTTGTATATATTAAAAGAGAAAATCCACTTGATGTGTCAGTGTCCCAGAAGGGAAGACAGAGCTGAGGTGAAGGGTTAGAAAAATTATACAAGGGGGTTGGAAAAAAATTAAACTGATCAGTGCTTAAATCCATGTCTGTGCTGGCTAAGCCAAGTAGAGATCAGGTCAGACCTCCTGCAAATTTCTTAGTATCATCTTGAAACTTCATTGAAGCTTTTGAGATAAATAAAGCCTTATAAATCAGAGGCCAAAGCAGCACAGAATGAGAGCTCATATCCAGAGTAAAGGTTTGAATCTAAAGTCTATTTACTTATATAGGCCGCCCTTCACTAGAGTACCCGAGTGCCATACAAATACTGTTATGAGGTTTAATAAACATTCATTACATTACTGCCCAGAATCTTCAGTAGCAGCTACATGGTTACATGCTGGGTGCTGTCCATACACAGATAAAGACACTGCCCTGGAGACCATGCAAAACTGGCTACACTTGCAGCTGTACAGTGCTGGGAATTAAAGCTGTCTTCGTACAGCTGTATAGGGAAAGCGCTGCAGTGTGGCCACATTTGCAGCATTTGCAGCGGTGTTGGAAGTGGTGCATTATGGGCAGCTATCCCAGCGTTCAAGTGGCTGCAACGTGCTTTTCAAAAGAGGGGGGTGGGATGGAGTGTGAGAGGGAGCGTGGGGAAGACAGAGAGAGTGGATTTTTGGAGCTGACACTGTGTCAGCTCCCTGCCTTGCAAGTTCTAAGGACTTGAAGATACACAGCACCAACCTTCATCATTTTTAAGTTTCCAAACCCTTCCCCACCCCTCTCTCATTCACTAAATGCAAAGGCTAGCTTCAGACCAGAGAGCAGGCTGCTCCAAAACGGACCCCCCCCTTTCCCCCTTCCTCCCCGGGCTGCTTCTCTTCGCTCAAGCAAATACTAGACTGTGGACATTGCCTGCCTCTGCTGGAGCAAACAGTAGCTGTGTTTGTTTTTTAGATAAGCAGCTCCTGGAGCCCAGAGTTCACAACAAAACAAAGAGAGGCATCACAGCAAAACAAAGAATGTTATCTTTACTTAAAAAGCATTATGGGAAGGTTCCAGAGGTCAGTTACAGCGTAGTAAGATTAATCACTGTTTACACTGGCACCCGAGCGCTGCAAGAGCAGCGCTATAGTCATTATTCCCCAGGCCGAGGTGGAGTACAGCCAGCGCTGTAGCCAGGGAGATATGGCGCTGTATGTGCCTTGCCAGTGTGGACGGGGAGTAAGTTACAACACTGTAAAGCCACCACCAGCACTGTAAAGGTATGGCTACACTTGAAATTTCAAAGCGCTGCCGCAGCAGCGCTGCCACGACAGCGCTTTGAAATGTGAGTGTGGTTGGAGCGCCAGCACTGGGAGACAGCTCTCCCAGCACTGCACATAAACCACATCCTCTACGGGTGTAGCTTGCAGTGCTGGGAGCTGCGCACCCAGCGCTGCAGCACTGATTACACTGAGGCTTTACAGCGCTGTATATTGTAGCGCTCAGGGGGGTGTTTTTTCACACCCCTGAGCGCGAAAGTTGCAGTGCTGTAAAGTGCCAGTGTAGCCAAGCCCTAACTCTCAAGTGTAGCCAAGACCAAAGGCCTTAGCTATACTTACAGTGGCATGTAGAATGCAGCTACTACACTTGTAGTTACATACCACAGTGAAAGGCAGGCTGTGTCCACACTTGTCACAGCAGTGTAAAACTACATGTGGCAATGAAAGGCACTGCCTCCCCCTGCCAGAGCCTCCCCTCGCCACAGTGAAAGGCTCCATCACTGGGGAGCTGCTGGAAACTTTTCCTGCTGCTTTCCCACCGCCAGAGCTTTTCTCCACTGCTGGAGTGTTTCACCGTGGTGGGGAAGGACTCAGCAGCGGGAGGCATCAGGACAATACACTACTAAAAATAGCAGTGTAGACATGGGAGACTAAGGTTCAGGCATGTAGGGCACTCTGCTTCACTCACTTAAACTGTGCCTCACTGTCTACACTGCTAGCTGGGCATGCAGCATCTGTAATCTACACAATGCCGTAAGTGTAGACCTGCCCCTAACGAGACATGAGCAGATGAAGACAGGGATAGAACCTACAAGCAGCTGAACAGGGTGATTGTAGTACCCTTTTATAAGCTACAGAAGCTGATGGTTTTTAATTGTGTTTCGAACAAGGATAATGGCAGGAATGTTTCCGTACAACACTCTGCAGAGGTTGGGCAGTGGTATTGTCCTCTGTGAGTGGGGAATGCAAGCACAGATGTAGTAAGGGCCTTGCTCCAGGTTACACAGGAAGCCTGGGAGTTGAACACAGCTCTTTTGTAGCCCAGGCCACTACCTTAATCACAAGACTATTCTTTCCCCTGCTTGCATGTGGTAAGATTGATCCCTCACTTGAGAACTCTGAGGGCTGTTTGTTTGTTTTTTTCTATATACTTATAGATCCTTACATATAATTTAGCCCTCACATACATAGACACTAGTGGCTGATTTTTTTTGTTTTTTGAAGTAATGGTAGGGCTTGTCTAGACAAACAGTGCCCAGCAAGCTGGGGTGTAACTCTACAGCACTCTGGCCTGCCATGCACTGTCTGTTTGGACCCTGCTAGCAGACACTAGAAGTCCCTAATGTGCATTGACCTACTTCCGTTTCAAAGTGGAGTAGATCAGAATGCAGTAGGGAACTTTTAGTGCACAGTAGCAGCGTAGATTCAAACCCCCAGCTTGCCGTGCACTAACTGTGAATCTAGACAAGTCCTCAGTAGTGACATCGCTGAAGGAAACTGGTCCCCACTATTAATCTCAAGAATAATCAGCACATGAGCAGAGACAATGCAAGGTGTCCACCCACACTGTGCCAGAAAGATCAGCCTTCAGAGAGAGAGGCCAGCTCAGTCTCCACCAACTCATTTCACACGGATTTCATTCACTGGATCAAAGCCAGCAACCGAACCCCATTCCCTGAGCTCCTTCTTTGAATTTTCTTTTTAAGAGACTCAATGATTTATACGATTTCAAAGCTTAATAGTCTGTTTCCTGTTTATGCATCTCCCAGGGGTACCAAATCATTCAAGCAATTGTAGTCGTTTCAAACAATTCTAAAACAAGAATTTGCTTCTATTTTTGCAACACGCTCATTGCACTGTAAAGCTTCCTGACTGCTACTTATGGCCTACATTGTCTTTTGCGGGCAGCGTGTGGGGTTAAGCAAATAATCTTCAATACAAAAGGGAGTTGAGCAAATAACTCTGGTTCATAAGCCAGAAGGACCTGCTTTATCTGGGTAAAACTGTTACATTTCTCCTGCTCTCACAGTAATTAACATCTACAAATGTTCCAGGTATGATGTAATGGAATTTAGTACCTCCCCTGCGTCACACTGACAAGATCTACATTTGTGGTGGTTTACCTCACTGCTGTGCACAGATGATACATTTAATACTGTTAAGCCCATTTGGTTTCTTATTAATTGCACAGCCTAATAACTTTCTCTGTATGGCTACTAATTTAAAAGATCCATGTAAATTGTAATAGACTGTAATTAAGCACGTGGAATTAAGACGTTACAGGAGTGCTGCATTCCCTTGAACTGTGTGAAATAATTTGTGTCTGTGTTTCTGTTCCCCACAGCTATCTAGAAATACTGTAATACTTGCATATAGAATCACAGAGAGAGACTTACTGGAATACTGCAAGTACCAACAAATGCACAGGCAGGACTGAATACTTGGTTCCCCTCTCACTTAACTTGCAACCTCTAAAAGTCACCAGCCTGTGCCTACCAGGCTCATCAGTTTGTTCAAGTGCAAATCTAACATCAACCTTTGTGGCATCACAGATTACCATAAATGGATGAGATGGATCCAAGGATTTAAGCATAGCATGTTTTAGAAGTTCTTCCTTCAATGACTCAAACACTTTTTGGTGTTGCTCTGTCCAGACACTCTTGGTTAGCTGGTATAATGGTACTGCCCACTCTATTGAATTTTTTTACAAATCTCTGGTAGAATCCACAGTGGCCTACAAACTTCTGTACCACCACCAGGTTTGTAGAAACCTTCTCGTACTTTATAATGTTCAGTTTCTGGGGTTGGGACTCCTACCCATTCTTGCCATCTAAATGTCCTAGGAAGGTAATGTGACTCCTTGCAAACTCCTTTGTTTCCTACAAATTTAAACCCTGATTGCTTAAAAGCCTTTAGAGTCCTTTCTACTCCTCCCAGATGTTCCTCCCATGTTCTATGGAAACAAATGAAGTCCTCTAAATATGTGAGAATGTCTTCAGTCCTCAAAACTTGGGTTACATCATTTATTACTCTCTGAAATGTCCCTGGTGCATTCATGTGTCCAAAAGGCATTTTGCAGAATTGAAAAAACCCAGAGAGTGTCACAAAGGCAGTTTTTTCTCAGCCTTCAAGGTGCCACTTTAATCTGATAGTATCCTGAATTAAAACTACTAAAAAAGTTTGCGCCTGATATTTTATCCTGTGTGTCTGCTATGTGAGGAAGTGTCTGTGAATTAAGTCCCCCGTAGTCAATGCATATCCTCAAATCTCTATGGGGCTTTTTTCACTATTACAATTGGGGATGCCCAAGATGACATAGATTGTTCAATCAGGCCATCCTCTGAGTCTAGCACACAGTTTAGCTTTTCTTTCACTGTTTCTTGGTATGCCAGGGAAACCTAACGTGGGGGGCTGCCTCACAGGAACTCTCTCAGGCTTAAGCACAACCCAGTATTGCACCTGATCATATCTCCCAAGCTCTTCATTATTCCTGGAGAATCCACTAGCGTATCATAAGAGCAACTGTTCTAACTGCTTCCTTTCGTTGCCTTCTGTGGCTCCTTCTATCAGATCAACTCCTAGCTCTTTTAGTGACTGGACTGCTTCATAGTTGTTGATCTCTGCCCCTGTGGGAGGCTTGGAGACCCCCAGCTATATTGGACACTGTCCCCTTCATCTGATTTTTAGTTAGTCACATTCATTGCTCTTACTCAGAACTCCCTTTTTCGCCTAGCTCAAAACAGAGTTCTGCCTAATAGCCATCCTGACTGGATATTGGTAGCTTCAAACACTCCTACAGGGCTCACTGCAGCAGTTCTTTACCCTTAGAGGCATTACTGCATGATGTGGCTTCACTACAACTTTATTCTGAGCCACCACAAGGGCCAGTTCCTCTCTGTCACCCTGTAGGCATGATAGGGCCATCTCTACAGTCCCAAAAGCTCCTCCCCAGGGTCCACACACTTCCTCCTACTCACGTGCAGAAGGAATATCTAAATATTGTCCCAGGACAAGTGTGTTCTATTAACACTCCAGCAGTTCTTGTGATGACCTCGGATGAAATCCACTCCCAATACAACAGCATTACAAATATTGGTCATCACAACCAAAGTCCAATTATTAAGTAAAGACATCAAGTTCTGCGGGAACTGGATTTCACCTGTTATCCACCGTGGCTGATGGTTAATAGTCAACAATTTAACTCCTGCAGTACAAATTTTCTTCTCTCTCAGCACTGGATGCTCTTCATGGGTCAGACTTTTTTCAGATCCTGAATCCAATAACATTGTGGTTTTCCAGTCACCAGTGTTTCCAGACACATTGTAACAGGGATGGGGGTAGATCTTCCTGTGGCCTGTTTTAACAGTTGTTGATGGTGGTCCTATTGCATCAGTAACTTCTAGTTCCCCTGGTGTCGCTTCCCTGGTCCTGTCGGCATACGCCGACGACATGCTCCTCGTGGTCCAGGACTCAGGCAACTTGGCGTGGTTGGATGCCTTCCAGGCTGTGTACTCGGCGGCCTCCTCTGCCCAGGTCAACTGGGTCAAGAGCTCTAGCCTGGTGGTCGGGGATGGGTGGCAGGCGGGCTCCCTCCCACCTGCGCTTCAGGCCATCCGGTGGAGCGCGGGTCCGCTGCTCTATCTCGGCGTTTACTTTTCTGCCACACATCCGTCTCTGCCGGAGAACTGGCAAGGTTTACAGGGTAGGGTGACGGAGCGGCTCCGGAAATGGACAGGACTCCTCTGGTGCCTTTCCCTTCGAGGGACGGCACTGGTGCTCAATCAACTAATCCTGCCCATGCTCTGGTACTGGCTCAACACCCTGGTCCCGGCCCCGGTTTTCCTGGCCGACCTCCGGAAGGTTCTGGAGTTCTTTTGGCCAAGACTGCACTGGGTCTCTGCAGGGGTCCTCCACCTGCCCCTGGAGGAGGGAGAGCAGGGCCTGAAATGCCTGCGCACTCAGGTCCACATCTTCCTCCTCCAGGCCCTGAAGCGGCTCCTTTAAGGTGCGGGTAGTCAGGCATGGAGATTACTGGCGCACGCCTTCCTGCGCTGCTTCCAAGGGCTTCGATACAACCGGCAGCTCCTTTATCTTGATTGAGGGGTCTTCCGCGAGACCTCTCTGGGCTGCAGGTCTTTTACCAGGACCTCCTCCGAACCTGAAAGCTGTTCTTTGTGACCAGGTCCATGGTGGCCACCGAGGGGGCAGATCTCCTTGCGGAGCCCCTGCTACACAATCCCCAGCTCCGTGTGCAGGTGACGGAGTTCCCTGCGGTGCGCCAGAGGCTGGTCTTGGCGGAAGTCACCAGGGTCGGAGACCTCCTGGACTACGACCGGGGAGACTGGCCGGATCCCCTGACACTCATTTGGCATATGGGGCTCTCCAGACCTTGTACTCCCCGGCACGTACTACAGGAGGTGAAGGCTGCTTTGTCGCCCGTTGCTTGGGCCTACCTCGACTGGGTCCTGCACGAGGGCACGCCCCGCCCACCCTCCACCCCGGGACCTCCGGATCTTTTCATTGGGCCCCTGCCCCGTGGACCCGACCAGCCCCCCCACCCCTTCTCCACAAGCCAGCTGCATGATCTGCAGCTGGTCCACTTCCAAACCGCGCCAAGGAAACATCTCTACATGCTCGTGCTCCACACCCTTCACTTCCTCACCCTTGTGTCCTGCCCTGACACAAAGTGGCGGGACTTCCTGCCACCTCTGGAGGGTGAGGAGCCCCGGTGGGCCATCCTATACTGTACCCTGGTCCCGAGGCCTGCCGGGGATATCAGTTGGTGGCTCCTTCATGGGGCTGTGAGCACGGGCATGTATTTGGTGCAGTTTACCCTTGCCCCAGACACCTGCCCCTTCTGTGGCATGAGGGAGACCCTGGCACACGTTTACTTAGAGTGCGCCAGGTTGCAGCCCCTTTACGGCTCCTCACCAATATACTGTTATGTTTCTGGCTGCACTTTTCCCCTCACATCCTTCTTTATGCACTCCCTATGTGTGGCCCCACAAAGTCGCAGGACCTCCTGGTCAACCTCCTCCTCATCCTGGCTAAAATGGCCATCTACGCAACCAGGGAGAGGAGGTTGGCCAATAGAGACTCCTGTGACTGTGGGACTTGTTTCCGATCCTCTGTTCGTTCACGCATCCAGGCAGAGTTCCTCTGGGCGGCATCCATTGGCTCCCTTGATGCCTTCAAGGAGCAGTGGGCGCTGTCCAGGGTTCTCTGCTCAGTGTCCCCGTCAGGCTCCCTTCTTATGACCCTTTGACTGCACTTCTGTCCCTGTTCTTTTATTAGTTGTCCCCCGGAATCAGTTGGGTTTTTGAGGTCCTGAAGATCCTCCCCTTAGGTTGGAGGGGGGGATCCATTAGCATTGGGCAGCTTCCGCCTGCCCAGTTCCCAGAAAACCAATAGGTACTTTGGTCTCCAGTGACCTCTGCCTGTGCTTTGCCTGAAAGTTTCATCTGGCCTGAGACCCACTGGGGAAACAGTCTCACTCTTCTAACCCACAGTGTACCAGTCAATAGCTTTCACTTGGGCCTCCCTTGATTTTTTAGCCACTTCCCTTGAGGTCATTTCTTGAAGTGCTATATCTGGTACAGAGGAGTCACCCTGAAGCTGGGAATGCACAGTTGATACCTTTCAGGAAACACTAATTTCTTCATCCACATTTTGAATTCTGTGAATAGTCTGGTTCATACGTTTGTCCAGTATGCTATCTTCCTTCAGGAGCAGGTTACAAAGTCCCCCTGTCAAACCACTTATAATGTGACTTTGCACCCAGGAGTCTCGCAGAGCTTGCCACTGTGCATAGGCTACTCTCTGCATTGCCACATCCAGATTTTTTGTAGCAGATTCTGCTTCACGTGAGCCATCTTCCAGACAGGGTGACACAGGAAAAGCCATATTGAATAGTAACCTCAATGCACACAACAAATTATGCAAGGGTTCCCCTTCCTGCCTCCTACTGGCTTGCCATTATTTCTGCTATTTCAGGATGGTCATTCCCCTCTCATAGTGGTCATATAGACAGTTTTGCAAACACTTATAAGAACCATGCACCGCATTGGGAAGCTGCTGGTAAAATGCTTTGGCATCATCATCCAAAAACACTGTTAATTACTGTGCTGCCTTCTCATCAGTTCATGCATTCTCAGAGAGCAAAAGACTCCAGTCTTATCTGCATTACCAGTAAATTTCTTCTCAGGCAAAAGTGCTTTTGCCATTTTGAAGCTGCTGCCACCAGCTGTAATACTCGCTTACAGAATCAGAGATTTATTGAAACTCTGCAAGTACCAACTCCAGCACACACAGGCAGGACAGAATTTCCTGCCAATTGTGCCAGGTCAGACCAGTGACATAACATACAACACAACTACTTAACACTAAGATAAAGAAACACCACCATTGATTGTGAAGGTGTTATCTACACCAGGGGTAGGCAACCTATGGCACGCATGCCAAAGGCAGCATGCAAGGTGATTTTCAGAGGCACTCACACTGCCTGGGTCCTGGCCATCAGTCCAGAGGACTCTGCATTTTAATTTAATTTTAAATGAAGCTTCTTAAACATTTTAAAAACCTTTGTTACTTTACATACAACAATAGTTTAGTTCTATATTATAAACTTATAGAAAGAGCCCTTCTAAAAATGTTAAAATATATTACTGGCATGGGAAACATTAAATTTGAGTGAATAAATGAAGACTCAGCACCCCACTTCTGAAAGGTTGCCAACCCCTGATCTACACTAATCATTACAATATATTTGATCATAACACAAGGTTACATGTCATTTAAAGTCTCAGGCCTAGATCTTCAAAGGTATTTAGGCACCTAACTCCTACTTGAGATGATGACATTTCCTTTGTCTGCCTGGCCTATTTCAGTTACAAGCTCTTTGGACTAGGGACCATATTTAATGATGCACCTGCACAATGCCTAACAGTATGGAGATCTGATCTCATTTGAGGCCTCAAGGCACTACTGTAACATAAATTATAAATAATAATTAAAAGAGATAAGGATTAAAGATCCGGTCTTGCTACCCTTATGCAAGTAGCTCTTACTCGTCCATCAATGGCTATATAACTATGTCTGAAATGAATTATTATTAATTTATTTAGCATGGGTAATGTGCTTCACAGTATAGAAAATGAAGTATATCCTTGCCCTGAAGAGCTCAAAATTATAACATGACAGATAAACATGACACACTGAGAAGCCAAGGGAAGGGAATAACCAGCTTTGGGAAAACTATTATTGACTCACTGACACAATGCGTGTCTCTAAATCCTTTACAAAGTCATCTGCAGCTGTTCTTAATCACTCATTTCTGGGGGGATCCAGCCATGAACAATCATGAATATTCCCATGACAGTGCCTGGCAGTCAGTCATTCTTGACTTTCCCACTCTGGGATGTTTTGTCTTTGGGGAAAAAACTTGGGAAAAATTTGCAACATAGTTTTCACGCAGCACTCATCACTATGGGATCTGGCTCTGTCTTTCTATCCAATTGGTTGCAGTGGCAACGCCTGGCTGTATCTTTTATGTTAATTTTTCCTTCTCTATACAACAGTGCTTTCCATCAATATTTCTTCTATTGTTCACGAGCTGACTTTTTTGTGATTATGATATTCTAAGTCAATTACAGTCTGATAAGGAGCATTCAAGATATTCTGGCTTTCTTATTTGTCAGAATAACCCATATTAGTATGATCTATATTCTATAGTTTGCTTTCTTATTTTGCCACAAAAAACTTCCTCAAAACTTCTCTTAATGTCACCTTCACTCTGAGCTCTCCTCAGCTGTGTTTAATGGAGCTCTGACATAGCTGAGAATTTTTGACTAGCTCAAATTTTCAGACAAAGGATTCTGAGTTTCATCTTGCTTTGTGTAAAGATCTTTATCTCTTTCATGTACAATTCATCTCATTTTATAATATACATTTATGCTAGTGCTAAAACTTAATATATATAATTACTGGTACTTCTATAATTGTAATAATAATATAACGTAAGAGCTTTGAATACAATCGCTTGATTTCAATTGGCTGTTGGTGATCAACATTGGAGCACTGGAACATACCCAGTAAATTCTTTGCTTTGTCTGGTTTATGGATAAATTCAATTTCATACCAGCAATATGACACTCCAGGCAGTGTATTTCAGGGAGATTATTTTGCATCCTGTCTTGTTACATCACTTGGCTTTTGGCTTACTCAGAAAAGCACTGCCTGGTGTATCTCATTGCAATACTAAATCATACAGCATGGTGAGTTTGCTGTCTAGTTTCAGCCTAAACAATACAAACTAAAACAAACTGAGCCAAACAATCATACAACTCTCAAGTACCTGTGCATTTTGGTAGCTCTGATGCTTTTTGTTTATTCTCCTCTAATATTACTAGGTGATGGTGCTCGAGAGCTCAGACTAATTTTTAATAATTTTTCTTACTTCCATTTGAATCACAGTTTATACTTTTTTTCAATATACTTTGATAATCAGATCCAGGTGATAAGCACACCCAGAGCCCCAATGTAGCACCAAAGCACAGCATGATCTGAGCTGTTAGTTTCACTTGGAGCTCTAAGGTTCGCTCCATAATTCAATGTATTATTAATGTTCCTGTTAGATATTCTGGGATGGAATCACTGAACAAGCTGGGACCTCTTTATTATCATACAGACTCCAAATATTTCCTGGTCTAAAATACTAATCCAATTACTGTTGTTTTATTTTATGATACACAAACCTGCCTTTGTCTGTTTTCACAGTCCAGGCAGAATAAATCACCCACTAACTCGCACCATATCCCATATAGAAACCAGCACTCCCCTGACATTATGACCAGCATATTCTTCAAACAGACCTGAATTAGGATAAATTCTTCCTTGAGGCCAGTCTAAATTTATTCAATTATGGAGCAAGACAGATTGCTCGTAATCAAGAGACTGCTGTCTCCCAGGCATGTACAGTATTCTGGCTGATATTCAGAGATGAACCAGGGGTGACATTTCATTTTCTGAATGAAGAGCTAATATACTCTTTTGCTAAGATTTTTCACACTACTACAGACCAGAGTGTGAAGCCCGTACTCAGGCTGGTGAGCTGTCACTCTTGAGTGCTCTCACACTGAAGTCAGTCTGGCTCTATGTAAAGTAAATATTATAAAAATGCACTTAAAGAGAAAATAAACATCACAGATTCTTTTTTAGATACATAAACCCCAAACACAGCTTTTCAGGGGTGTATTGGCAAGTGCAGACGTGGGAGCCCTGAACATTATATACAGTACACTGATGGTTTGCACTTCATCCTTTTTTGCCACAACTATCTAGTGAATCATAAGCAGAGATGGGTCCCACCTGCAGAAATCAGATCTCAAACATTCCCGGGTGGATGAGTGCGCTGCCTGGGAATTTGGGTTTATTCCTTGTAAAGAGAGAGGCTATGTGGGAAATCTGGCTTCAGGTAGATGCCAAACACACCAAGGAATATTTGGGCCTTCCTCTGTAGAGTTCAGTTATAATCTGAATTCTTGGACCTCCAGTGCCTAAAGAGGACCAGGACATATTACACGTGTATGGATGGTTTAAGAGAATGACGGACTTTCAGGTAGGAGGTCATGCTCTGGCTCTCAGCTGAAGCACACGGTGTCAGTCTCTGATCGCACAACAACCTCTCATGGTAATCCATTTTAGGAAATAGGAGCAATGGGAGGGCCAAATTTAACTGAGTGGCATTGCAACCTGTGCATGGGATTGCAACACAAATTTGGCTCACCACCCACCCATCATGACAGAAGGGTGGCTGGGCCAAATTTGACTGAGTGGCATTGCTTCCTGACACATGAAGTCACAATGTCGCTCAAATGTGCACCATCCATCCCCGTCCAGGGCATAACAGAGGGGTAGCTGGCCAAATCAGATTGTGTGACATTGCTACCTGGTGCATGGGGTCACAATGCTACTCAAATTTGGCCCGGCTGCTCCTCCATCATGAAGGAGAGGAAGCTGGGACAAATCTGCCATTCTAGGCAGCTGTCCAGAAATCTGCTGCTCTAGGCAACTGCCTAGTTCATCTATTGTTAGAGCAGGCTCCCTATAAGTCTTGTGTTTCAGGGCATAAGCCAGCTGCTAAATGAAACAATCAATTCCTTGCAAGTGTTTGATATTCGAAAATCAAAGCAGTATGGGGGAGAAGTTTGACTGGAGAAACAGCTCACATGGTATGGTTCTATTCCCTGCTTGGATTGGAGTAATTGAGAATCAGGTCTGCAGTCCACGTACTCACCCTAGTGAATTTGAAAGTCATTTTCTACAATACTGGCTTAAAATTCGCTGCTCCCGCAAACATTCCTGTCAATGCAAGTGTTTTGCTGGAATACTTGTGGAGAGCAATACGGAGATCACGCAGTGTGGGAGATCACTTGTTTAAAAATTCCCATGAATGTTTATGGGAAGTTTTTTTCCATATTGTAGCCCAATTATAGCCAGTTAAGAACCCAGCAGCTAGCATGGCAATAGCTGGAGGGAGGCTGTGTCTTTACCAGAAACTGCAGCAACACAGCTGTAGCACTTCAGTGTACACATCCGCTGCAGCAACAGCAGGGGTTTACCTGTCACTGTAGTTAATCCACACCTGGAGAGGCGGTAGCTAGATTGCTAGAAGAATTCTGCTGTCATCCTAGCTCTATCTACACCAGGGGTGAGGGCG
Organism: Chelonoidis abingdonii; assembly: GCF_003597395.2. NCBI lineage: Eukaryota > Metazoa > Chordata > Testudines > Testudinidae > Chelonoidis > Chelonoidis abingdonii. The sequence goes on from NC_133771.1 coordinate 22,374,252, forward strand.
GCTTAACTACATCCCTCAGGGTGTGGATTTTTGACAACTCTGAGTGATGTAGCTAGGTCGACCTAACTTTTTACTGTAGATCTGGCCTAAGTCCCATCACAGACGCCTAGCACACCTTTGAGCCAAGTACTTCCACAGTTACTGATAGTGTAGGGCTAAAATCATGATTTTGCCATAAGCAAGGGGCACTGCACGGAAAGTCACAACCTACCTCCTGACTTCTGTCTTGCTGGAGTGGGGAAAGTACTCTGTGCTGGGCCTTACATCTGGTTCAGCACACAGCTCCCAAAGTGCTGGTCTGACTCCATTACCCAGTGCACAGGGGGGTTGGAGCCAAGGCTCCATCCATTCTCTGTCTCACCCTTCCCTCACGTGCAGGAAAGAAACACACAGCAGTTCTGCTGAGGCTCCATCCCAGGATGAGTAGTTAAGACAGAGGCATAACGGAAACCTGACACCCTGTTATTCCCATGCATGGCTGTACAAGCCAGGCCATGATTTGGCCCATGGCCAATGGTAGACTAACCTTTTTAGCGCTAGAGTCTAGCAGCAAAACAAAGTAGTTGCCAAAGTAGTTAACATTGTTGTAGCCGTGTCGTTCCCAGGATATTAAAGAGACAAGGTGGGTGAGGTCATATCTTTTATTGGGAGAAGCTGGTCCAATAAAAGATATTACCTCACTCACCTTGTCTCTCTGAAGTATTTAACAACATCTGGGTGTTGTCAACTAGCCTTCTCTATAGCAGTGACTGCCAAGTTCTGGCTGAGCCGAATGGAGCTGAAACCTTGACTGTAGTTTCAGCATCAGGCCCTTTTCCACATCTCATTTTGTGTAGGTTTGGAACCCTTAACATTCTCTCCGAGGGTTCTGTGGTTCAAATTCACCAGCTACTGAAAATATTTGCTCTTTCCTTCCGAGTGAGTACTAACTGGCCATTTTATGATATGTGGTTTGTAATAAGGCCAACATTTAATCAGATTAGATATTTAATAGCCTCTGACATGAGAACTGGGACAATGTTGGCACAGGTCTAGTGCCCTTTGGACTTGCTTGCAAAATATCATCTAATGTACTGTAATGAGAAGAGTAAATTAGAGAAAGAGCACTGGATAAAATGTCCATGAATCTGCTACACTGACACCTCTAGTGAATTCCCTTGTTAATTACAAAGGTGCTACAGGCTTCTCCTGGAGCAGAGCCATATCTGTGCTTAGATGATGATGGGCTGATTTTACGTGGTAATTTTTAGGTCTCTGTTTTCCTTCTCTCCTGAGGACCTTGGGCTATATCCTTAGCTGGTGAAAATCAGTATTGCTCCAGTGAAGTCAATGCCATTATGATCATTTACACCAGCTGAGGACCTGGCTTATAAGTTTTCAGAGGAATTTCTACCATCATACCTTTCCTATAAATTAAATGAACTAGATCCATACAACGGCCTGAAAGATTTGAATTAAATCACATTTATTAGGTTCTGGCCTCAACGTTCTTAAGTCTTTCTGCCTTCCTCGTAATCAACTGATAGTATTTGATCAAAGGTCTAGAACAACAGTGGAATTATTTTATAAAGAAGGATTGATTTTGAGTAACCCTTTCTGTTTTGACTGCTTCATTTGACTGATCCCTTCTAGTGCACTTCTCAGGCATCATCTTGTACCTTTGACCACAATCCCATTTGACTCTTTCAGTCTCATGGGCCCAGATCCTCAAGATATTTAGGTGACTAACAGTTAGAGGCCTAAACAAGTTTGAGGATATGGGCCATGATCCCTCCGTCATCTTCATAATTGCCCCCCTCCCGCCCCCGACTTCAAACATCCTAAAAAACATGAACAAAACCTTCCATTAGCCCCACCTGCCTCCCAGACTGTTATCCAGTTTTCCTCTTCCCAGTGAGATAACAATCAACCCTCACTGGTTTGACTTTCTTTCCTCTAAAGCTTGGGTTCCCTTTTTGCACCCTTCCATTTTAGCCATCATCAAAATCTCCATTGACTTTCTTCCAGCCAAGTCTAAGGGCCTCCTTCTCTAATAATCTGACAGTGACGATTAGGGTGTGATGAATCAGTGATGCGATGCTCCTGAGCAAGAGTAGAAAAACTGACATAAAGGCCTCGGGAAGTTGTGTAGGGGTAATAAGCACAACTACAAGGTCAAAGGTGTGAGCACAGGTTGGGGGAGCTATTGCCAAAGAGTTGATATCAGGACTCTGGCTGCTGTTAGCTGAAATATGGGGAAAGCATAAAGACCAGAAGGTCTGCAGGCTTGGTTACAAGTCCACGACACATTTGAATGAAAAGCAGCATTTTAAACAATTTGCATGGCCTGTGATTTGCCAATCTATTCACCACTCCACATCCCCTATAACCTTACCTCTATGAATGTTTTTTAAGACTCAGCATCATTAAATCTCAAATGGAATTCATCCAGTGAGATTAAGCAGAGCCATCAACACACGCCATCAAGCCATTGGCAGAGGGAGAATGTTCTTTCTGTCAGTAAGTCATTTTCCCCATCAAGACCTCATCAGTGAACCTGAGTTCTGTCACCAGAAACTAATCTCAGACATCTTTCACTTATGGCAGCCTAGACTGGTAATGAGCTTTTGAGAACATACAAATAAATATCACTACTATCTAGTGGACTGATAGAAAATTATTAAAATACTTCCACTCACACCCAAAAGAGTGAACATCTCCGCTGAAAAAATGTGGTAGTTCTTCAATTATGCCTCCATTTCTTTCTTTTAATAACGCTATTGCACTTTATGGGCCAGATCTTTAGCTGGTGTAAATTGACTACATCAGCTGAGGATTTGGCCTTATATTTCAAAAAGTTCTACAAACACTAGTCAGTTAATCAGCACAAAAATCTTCTGTAGTAGAGACCTTGGTTTGACCACTTACCCCCATTTTACAGATGTGAAAACTGAGATACAGAGTTTGATGCGACTTGACCACAGCCACATGGCAAGACTAGGAGTTCCCTAGGTCCTAAACTTATGATCAACCCAATAGATTTTACTACCATTTCTTCCTTCATACTTCCAAGGCCGTGTAGCATGGAGTCCTCACCTTCTACTGAGGATGGGTCATTGGAGCTACTTCTAGAACCTGTCAGCAAAAGGATGGGCAAAGCTCATGAACATTTTCAAAGTTGTGAGGGGGCTTATTTGATTCATACTACTTGGCATATTCTTACTGCCAATGCCATCAGAGCATCAGTAAGAAAGTGGAATGCTTGACAATACTTCAAGCTCTCACTGATCCGTGGAGTTAAAGTTCAGGATTGAAAGTTAGATTTTCTTTATGGCAGCATACTATGCTGTTCCTACACTACCAGGCCATTCTGCCCTGAACTTGTCTGCTTAGTCACAAAGTCAAACCATGATCAATAAGAGGTTGGAAGCAATCAAGATTATCAAAAGATACCCAGGAAAAGTCTGCACATTATCAAGGTGTCCTTCATTGGAGACATCTTAAAACTCAGGCTGAGATGTTTCAATCAGTCTGACCTGGTATCATTGATTTTTCTTTACAGGATTTTAAGGGCCAGATCTTCAAAGCAACCTCCAAACATACATACAAATAAAGCACATCTATTTGCACAGAAGAACACAGCACATGTGCAAGCAAAGAAATTTTTTTTTAATGCAAGTGCTCTTTTGCATATTCATCCCTCAAAGCTCCCCACAGCTGGAGTCACAATCTATAATGGACCAAGCGGAGGAGTAAGGAGGTCCCTTGTCTCCCACACACCTGATTATGGGCTGTGACTGGCCCTGGAGCACCAGTTCCACAGAGAAGCTTTGTTGTTTATATGATTGGAATCTGGTGTCCAAGTATAAAACCAGATTTGTATTTCTTTAAACAAGAGCATCTGCTGTGTAAAGCCCCAATTAAAACCACCTATGAATCCAAATCAGCGAAAATGTGAGTGCTCTGTAAAACAATTTTGCTATGAATTGGAAAGCTGAGAAGAGCCTGTACATTTCTTTTTCTGAGATCAACAGATTTACAGTAGAGAGCAGCTACGCAACTAAAACATAAAATGAAGCAAAGGAGCAGTAACTGCAGCTTTGAGAAAGTTTGACTCCCTGCCCATTGAAATTGGCAAAGTTATTGTACTAATGCACTTGAACCCCTACCCAGTATTTAATTTGGAGTTCTTGAAGGAAACACTCACTTCTTTGGAAATTGTATATTTCTTGGTAAGTGAAAGGGATGTTCAGAGGAGTTCATGACAGCAGAAGGCGAGGGGAGGACTTTGCAAACTTCCCTGTAGTATTCTTGCCTAATGATGTAGATTTGATTTGTTCCCAATGAACAAAGAAAACTACAGACAATTTGGGGCCTTACAGAGACATACAGAAACGTTGGTTGCAAAAGCAACAGAATAGGCTGTCATTAATAAGTAGGGGTTAAGGCTGTTGGAGGTTCCATTTTTGCAATGTAAACTGCTAAGACAATTCAGCACAAACAGCAGAGGGCCAGCGCATTGGACATCCTTTTCCAGCCAAGGGAATCTTTATTTTTTGGTCAGATAAAAACAGGTGGTAGACAGCAAAATATCACACTAAACTAGTCTGCAGCTGAAGGTGTCTAACAGCCTTTCTCTGGGCAGTCTCAGCTTCATGTCCCGAGATCCCTTGCTTTTATGGAATCTCTTGCAGCACCTGTGTGAGTCTGTGTTTCTTGTAACCCTGGGTTACAGCACCAGGTTACGACTTCTTCACCTACCAGACCGCATTCTGGTTAGCGCCTGCAAACTTTATCATCATTCTTCATTTTCTTGTGACTTTTGGGCATTTTTTTCTCCTCCTTGATTCCATTTTTTTTAGATCAGTCATAAATAATTTAACCCAAGGTACTTACCTATTTAAGAGGGAGGATTCTGAGGATTAACTGGCGTGCTTTGAGTTTCCCAAATCATGACAGATTCTCTCCAGGTACAAAGTGATGTTAATATTTTGCAAAGCAAACTAAGTCAGAAAGATCACAGTGGTCCCTTCTGGGTTTATAATCTATGAATTTGAGGCTATGAGCTTGTCTACACTTACAAGTATCAGAGGGTAGCCGTGTTAGTCTTTATCCACAAAAACAACGAGGAGTCTGGTGGCACCTTGAAGACTAACAGATTTATTTGGGCATAAACTTTCATGGGTAAAAAAAACACACTTCTTCAGATGCAACTTACAATGCTACCGTGGCACAGCTGCAGTACTTCAGAGTAGACGCTACCTATGCCAGTGGGAGGGGTTCTCCAATTGGTGTAGGTAATCCACCCCACCCCACCCCCTAGAGGCCATAGCTAGCTCAAGAGAAGAATTCTTCTGTTGACCAAGTGCTGTCTACACCGTGAATTAGGTTGGCTTACCTACGCTAAGTAGAGGTGTGGGTTTTTCACACCTCTGAGTGACATAGTTATGCCAATCTAATTTTCTAGTGGCCAGGCCAGGCCAGGCCTCAATCTACACTTAAAACACTACAGGAGTGCAGCTTCACCAGTGCAGCTGTGCTGCTTGTAGGCTATGTCTACACAATAGCTTATGTCAGAATAATGTATGTCATGCAGGGCTGTGAATAAACCACTCCTCTGAGCAACGTAAATTACACTGACATAAGCACTCGTGGGACAGCTTCTCCCACTGACACAGCTTCTGCCAATCACAGAGGTGGTTTTATTGTGTGGACGGGAGAGCAGTGCATCTTCACCAGATGTGCTGCAGCAGCACAGTTGCATTGGTACCGCTACTTGCAGCATGTATGTGTATCACCCCCTGAGCGACATAAGTTACACTGACATAAGCGCCAGTGTGGGCATAGCTTCTGCCGCTTGCGGGGGCTGGAGCTCTCTCCCATCGGCTTAAAGTGGCTACATTAGAGACCTAACAGCAGCATAGCTGCAGTGGTGCAGCTTTGCCACTGTAAATTCTCTAGTGTAGCCACGGCCGTAGCATGTCAGAGTAGATGCCTATCCATGCCAATAGGAGGGGCTCTTCTATCACGATAGGTAATCCACCTTCCACAGAGGTGATAGCTAGGCCAATGGAAGAATTCTTCTGTTGATTTAGTGCTAGCTACTCTGGGAATTAGGTCTACTTAACTACTAGAAAGTTGCCAACTTTCTAATCACACAAAACCAAACACTCCTGCTCTGTCCCTTCTTTGGGACTCCGCCCTTTCTCTGAGGCCCCACCTCCCACTCATTCCATCCCCCCTCCCACTGTCACTCACTCTTCCCCACCTTCACTCACTTTCACCAGGCTGGGGAAGTGGGTTGGGATGCAGGAGAGGGTGAGGGCTCTGGGCTGGGGCTGCAGGCTTTGTGGTGGGGCTGGGGGGTTGGGGTGCAGGGTCCTGGCGGAGCTTACCGCAGCTTCAAGGAAGCAGACCTGCAGCCTCTAGGCACAGGGGCAGCCAGGTGGCTCTGCACAGTGCATGCTGCCTTTGCGCCCACAGGTGCCACTCCCCATAGCTCCCATTGGTCACAGTTCCCGGCCAATGGGAGATGTGGAGCTGGCACTAGGGCAAGGGCAGGGGCAGAGGGCGGAGCTCCCCTGGCCACCTCAGTGCCTAGGGGCTGCAGGGACTTGACGGCTGTTTCTAGGAGCAGTGTGGAGCCAGGGCAGGTAGGAAACCTGCCTTAGCCCCAGACCCCTGCTGTGCTGCTGACTGGATTTTAATGGCCCGGTCTGTGATGCCAACTGGAGCTGCCAGAAACCCTTTTAGACCAGGCGTTCCAGTCGAAAACCAGACTCCTGGCAACCCTATTAACTACATCTCTCAAAGCTTTGGATTTTTCAGACCCCTGCGAGAGGTAGCTATGCTGATGTAACTTTTCAGTGGAGACCAGCTTTTAGACTTACAAAAATTCTGTTATTTAAGGTACTGGACTAGGACTCAGGGGAACTGGCTTCAGTTCCTGCTTTGCTGCAGACATCCTGTGTGAATTTTAGCAAGTCACTTAATTTTACTGTGCCTCAATTCTGCATCTACATAAACAAGCTTTCCTTTGCCTTCCACCCTTAATCTGTCTTGGCCATTTAAGTAGTAAACTCTTTGGTGCAAGACTGTATCTGGGTATGTGTCTGTACAGTGCCTAGCAAAATGGGGCCTTGATCTCAGTTGGGTTTCCCAGGCATTACAATCAAATCACATCAAATCAAAGTGCGGATTGGACCTTTGAGTAAAGTTGACTTTCTACTAGAATTCAACTCCAGAAACGTACTGGGCCAGATTCATTCCTGATGTAATTCCATTAAGCCACAGTACTGTGAGTAGATCTCTATCTCGTGTCCAAAATCTTTCACTTAGCCATTCTGAGCTTCTTTTGGGACAGTGATATATAATTGCTTGAGAGAACTGTCAATGGAAAAGAAGTCAGTTTGCTGTTTGTTAGGTGTTATAGGAATGCCCACATAAGGTGATCTCTTGCCACCACTGCTCAGGCATTTGGATAAGACTGTGTGCTGAGAGTGTATATACATCTGGATACCAGCTTTTCTAATTCTTGGGTTGGTCTACAAAAATTGCAAAACGATATATCCTAAAATTGAGCGATGATGCACACTGTTCTAACCCCGCCCCTGCAAACCCACTACGAAAAAGGTGTATACATTGGAATGCGGTCACATCAGTGAAAGGAGGAATGCTATGTGGTTTTCATCAAGTTAATCCACTGCCAAATTTTTCATGATTTATAATCTGAAATGGCAGCTTCAGGCTAAAGGGGCAGATTACTAACAAAGGCTCTGGTCCTGCCAAGACTTAGACACCTGCTTAACTTTATGCAGACAAATAGGCCCACCCTGGGAAGGATCTTTTCTCCCCTCCCACCCCCTGCCCTCCCACAGTGCCCATGGAATTCTTCCAATGCACAGTCCAATTCTGTGTGCATGATTTGATCCTCAGAGGGGATGTAGAGCTGATGCTGTTGCATCAAGCAGAACCCACCCAGGTGCTCCCTGAGTGCAGGTGATGATAGGTTAGTGACATGAAAGTGCTCTCGATCCACTTGGGATATGTTTTCATTGCAGAATTAGTCCAGGCTCTCAAAGTAAATCTACACGCTTTCCAGTTTGAGGAGACATGCCCTCACTAGTCCTATTGAGCTAGCTGCTAACACAGAAGTGTAGCTGCAGCAACACAAGCAGTGGAAGCTGCCTGAGTATGATCTCATCTGAGATGCTAGGTATGCACTCAGACAGCTAGTCCCTCCCACCACTGGTGCTGCCAAAGCCGCACTTCTACTTCGAGCGTATTAGAATGAGTATGTCTGCTCAAGATGGAAATTACACCTCCCGTTTGAAGGGTAGAGGAACCCACAGTCTAGCATTGCCCCTCACACAACACCCCCTCACATCCGATTGGTGCTTTCATCCCAGGTTAGCTTGCCCAGAGGGGAGGGTGGGTTAGAGCCCGGGTTCTGCTTTCACTCGAGCTGGTAACCCTCTCACCTGCGTGGCTGGTATAATAGGAAGGACCTCAGTCCCTTGATTAGAATGTGCCCATTAGTATAAGTGCACAGTTCAGAGGTTTGATCAGGACAGAGGCAAAATGGAGGTGTTTCCAGCTTCTGCCATGTGGAGGGAATCCCATTGTTCTTACTGTGGAAACTTACAGCAACAAGATGGAGTTTGGAGTCAAATGGGCAAGTCACATGTCCATGTATTTTGCCTAGTCACAGCAGGAAATTCCATTAAGTGTAGAGAGACATCTCTCATGGTCCATTGTCAGTTAAATTTTCTTTCAATGGGCCACTCCATTTGAATAGTTCCTCCAAGATGTGCTGGCTAGCTATCTTATGGATGTTACCTAGATTTCAAATGTTTGCTTCTGGAGTATAGAGCCATTACTTATAACTTCAAATACAAAAATGATACATGCCTACAGATAGCATAATCATAACCAGCAAATCATAACTTTTTCATAGACACCTCACTTTCTACAAGATTTGCTTCAAATATATAACAGTGTTTGCAACAATGATCTGTCTGTTCATATTTTAATCAGATAATGTCAAGGGGGGCAGGAGGCAGCTCAGCCCGGTGCTGGGGCTGGCCTGGTGCTCGGGGAGGCCAGAGGCTCAGTCTGGTGCTGGGGTCGGTGTGTTGGGGGGGCCAGCAGTGGCAGCTTGGCCCAATGTGGCTGGGATGGGCGGCCCGGTCAGAGGGGCCCTCAGGGCTTTTCCTTTTAAGGTGGCGTATTCGGGGCTCCGGTGTGCAGGTGGAGTGGGGCCTTGGGTGGAAGGGGCGGAGCTAGCAGGCTAGCCTCCCCAAAGCAGAGGTTCACTCACTGCCCATGCCCAACCACCCTGTAGTGAGGACACAGGCTAAATCATTCCAGCACTGACAGTCCTCCAAGGCCTTCCCAGAGTTCCCATCTCCCACCTGCCCAGTAGGACAGACTAATTCCCCCACAATTCACTGGGAAAGACTTAGAGCAGTTCAGCTTACTGCAGAGCAAAAGAACCATGGGATGTGCCCCCAGACATCCTAGAAACACGTGCAGAGGAGCACAGCAACACCAATAAGGACGCAGTAACTCAGAGAAGGCTTTATAGTCTGGCTGCTCACACCTGGTGCCAAGTACCCAGGCTAACTCTGTAGTGAAGACATACCCTTGTTCTATCAATTGAATTCCAGCGTGGATGCTGAAACACAAAAACACACAGAACATCCTGAGTCAGAGTTTCACAGATCAGTGTATTCTGCCACTAACTGTTTGCACAGAAAATGTGCCCTCAGCAATCTAAAGGGACAACTGGATGCATAAATGGGTTAGCCGTTTTTGAACACGACTACGTACTTTATACGCCCCATTACATTCAGCTCCAATTTGAAAACGCATCCTCTGTGTATCCCAAGGCACTTCACCAAGTGCTAAGAAGATGAAGATGTGGGATTCCTTAAACATCAAACTACGGTTCGTCTGGATATTTGTTAATCAACAACACTTAGGATCCTAATCCTCTTCTGTCATATTTGGCTTCTGCAGCATAACAGTTAAAGGCATATTTTCAAAGTGAATTATAGAAAGTTGGATAACTAAAATCCTGAGCATCACTCTGAAAATTTACCCCCTGGCATAGTGTTAATGATAATATAGGAAGAAGTGTTACTGGTACTTGCCTTAAAGGATCCACCTTGAGAATTATTTCTACTCTGATATGCATGAAGAAGAATGGGTCAGCAGGCAATTTTATGGAGCCAAGTGAATTTGTGTTCCTTCCTTACACTATATAGTGCATAGTTTGAAATCCTTTGACATTACAGATTTATGATGTTCCAACAACAGCAAAAGTCCTCTTAATCTTTTATGTTATCACATATGGGATGATGTTTAAAATTATATATTATACACCCAACAATTATGTTCACTGAACATTCAAGTTTCAAAGTTAAGCACTGAAAAGTTAGGAAATGCCAAAATTAAGGTTGCCTGTGCAACCTTAGTTCAGTTCCCTGGTGCATATGCATTACGATTAGGCTTGGCAGAATTCAATCGTTTGCTATAATTTTGATGGTAATAGTGAATATTTTTAAACATTTGTTTCCATTTTCATTGATTTAAATTTTCCCCGTTGCCCAAAAGTACAGGTTTCAAGCATTTTTAAAGTTTTTATCTACTTAAATTTTCACAGTTGTGGGAAATTAGGAGAGGAATCAGACAATGCAGGAAGTCAGACAATTTAATGACAGTAAAAGAGTCAAAATGTTTGTTTCATAACTGGTAAAACACAAATTGTCAACATCACATCTCAAAATACACAAAAATACCCTTAAGTCAAACTAATAAGTTCTTAAACAGCATTTTTCTTACTTTACCCGTCAGTACATTTTGATTATTATAAATGGAAATATTTTTGCATCTGTTTCTCTGTGTGTGGTGAAGTTGATATTGACCAACATTTATCGATAAAAATCTAACCCTTCCGTGCCTAATTCTGATACAATATTAATTTCACAACCACATATTAAAGACAGCGTAATGCATACACAAAATGGAGCCAAATCAAGGTTGCACAGGCAATCTGGCATTTCCTAACTTTTGAGTGCTTGATTTAAAATGTCAGTGTTCCTTTAACACATTTTGAATACATATGAATTTTCCATAGCTCTTTTCCTTGCTGTCTTTCAACAGCATTCTGTTTTGCAATTCCCCTCCTCAGCCCCGTCGCCAATATAACATTAACTGGAACCATAAGCAGCCATGGAAAGAACAATTACACCTTAGTATAAGAACCAGAGACTCTCTACCGTAATTGAGTGAGGTTAAAACTAATTGATAAGACAAGGCAATTTTTCTGATTGAAAGTCATTACTAAAGAGAAAGTGCTATATTATTTGCAAAATATCAGGTTCTGCTTGGATTTGGTAAAGGACTATGTTAGCTTTGGAAGATCTAGAAGTATTTATCCTGCAGGAAGTCAGAGAAAACTGGTATGTATATGCTTGGCGGGTCATACTGTATTTGTCTGGGCAGAAAAACAGGAAATTTCTGCTGGTAGACGGCTATCCAGCTAAGGTATTTTTTCCCCTTACTGCAATGTTTCTCTTGGCAGCACAATATGCTAACTTTAGACATGTCTGAATGCCTTTCCTAAACTATTAGTACAAAATAAACTCCTTTGTGTTTTGCCCAGTCACATTCTTTAATGTGTGTCCTGGACCTGCTTTTCCTTGTATTGTGCAAATCAATAGTTTGCGCACATAGGGCCAAATTCTGATCTCCTGAGGATGTAAATCAAGAGTAATTCTTAATGTTGATAGTTACACCACTGTAAAACATGAGTGTTTTGTTATCTACATTTCAATGTACACCCATTACTTGAGCTCTTCCCTTGAAATCTTGATCAAAAGTTAATGTTGAATATGACTTTACCTCAAAGGTAAATCAATGGAAGGTATTATAAACTAGAGATGGTGCTGTGCCACCATATGAGGGCCCAGAGTCAAACTTCCCCAAAGTGTTTGGGGCTGGAGTTTTGAGTTTGCTCCTTCACAGATATAGGGGCTAATGATGAAATTTAGATCGGGAGCTAAACATCCACAAAGTGAACACTGTTGCTTTTCAACAATAATATCCCTGAGCACGGTAGTCGCACTGCATTAAGTGACAGGGATTAGAGCCATTACCTTAAAACACGGCACTGAGAGTTTCAGAGGGCACCAACTACAACTTCTTTTATGTTCCTTATGGAACCAGGTACATTACCGGTGCTCAACAGTGCAAATAAACATGTGTTTATAAGGGATGATTCTGAGCCAAGCAATCTGACGCTCTGAGGCTTGGCTTAGCAACACACGTACATTGGCAGCTGCAGTCCTGGAGCTTTAAAACTGTACCTGTGCTTTAGTAAAGCATTTTTGGTTTTTCTGCTACAGGAACTTAGTGTATTTCAGTGGAGTTCCCCCAGCAAAGCAGGAAATGTTTTGCAGCCCAAGAGGAATATGAGGCCCTCAGGAACATATGGAGTAGAGAGGCAATTATTTAAGCTGGTTTCTACTGAAGTCAGCTTCAAGGATTGGGTCACTTAAAGTTGTTTATTACCTGGTTACCTGTTCCCCACTGGTGTCCAGAGGAACTGCATGCTTCATGCATCCATCCTCCATTCCAGCCCCACGTACACCCTCCACAAGGAACAGGACAGAAGATGACAGATCTTCAGAGCTGACTGAGCCCTTCTGAGCCCTGGGGGAAGAGCAGGAGAGGGTTTTTAGACAGTTGTTGAAGCGCATTCATTCAGAAGGGAGCTCTCACTGTTCCCACCAAGGTGGAGATAGAAATTGTGGGGAACCAGGGAGAAGAAAAATTTTCTCTGCTTTTAGCAGAGGAGGGTGAGCTGTACTCCCACCTTCTCTCCCATTAGTTTAACCCTTTGTAGAGGTCTCTTCCGTGCCACCCCTGCTCAGCAGCTCCCCTGCTAGCTGTTTACAGCATCACAGAGAGGGAGGTGAGATGGGCTCTGGCTGCTCCATTACTGACTCCCCTGCTGAATATGGGAGTTCCAGGGAGAGCAGAATAGGAACTCAGCTGGCTCTTACCTGAACTTAAGGTAGAACCTTATTGAAATACTATGCTTGGCCCTCCAGCTGCAAAGTCTAGACCCTGCTAGTGTATAGCATTGCCTCTTGTGCACACAAGCACTGTGCTATTTGGGTTCCAACAAAATTATATAAGCAACTGTAATGGTCCTCACTCAAGGTCTGGTTGGGGAGCATGGCCTAGTGGTCATGGCCACAACCCCTGATTGCCAAAGGGGTTGTGGGGAGGGGAGCCCGGGCCCTCCCACTCAACCGGGTTCCGACCCAGGGCCCTTTGGGCTACCAGTGGTCTGGCTATCAAGGAAGGCTGTCCTCCCTGGGCCTCTTCCCCTCATTCTCCGCCTGGCTCCCAGCTCAGCTTGGTCCAAGGCTTTCCTCTGTTGGGGAAGTCCAAACCAAAATAAGTAAGCCGTTTGTGCAAAATTGCCGTTTGCACATGCACAATAGAGACTTACGAAAGCTTTGCAACTTATTTCCCCTAAGATTCTGTCTGCACTGAGCATGCTACAGTTTGGGGCTGAGGAGGACTTTCCCTGAAGTTGTAGTTCCCAGCTCTGCTGGAACTGAAAGCCTGGAGCCTCTCTCTCCTGTGCTTCCAATGACTCCACTGCTGGGAAGTGGAAACTGAGACTGGCTAGGTGAGGAGAATGGGATGGGGATGAGGAGCCAGGGTTGTGGGAAGAGAAAGAACTGGGATAGGGGCAGGTTGGATGAGTAGGGGCAGAAGCTTGGGGAAAATGTGCAGAAGAGTCTGTGCTCACTAGAGAACACTCCTCTCCAGGGCATGGAGTGGAGCCCAAGAGTCCCATGTCTCACCATTCTTCTGTTGTAAGCAAATATCTGTGAATACCTCTGGTAACGTGTCTTATCCCCCTCTAGTGCTGGTCCACAAAGAGGATGACAATCTACTGCTGCTATCAGTTACTCTGTTAGCTCACATGGCAGAGCTCTGTGCAATGGATATAAAGTTTACAATCTGCTGATTATCCTTGTGGGTGTTGATCTGATGCTACATGATGGAATTTCGGTATCACAATGCATATACACAAGGGGTTGAATTAAGGCAACCTAGATGCTTGATTATGAACCCTTAAAATGTCCTTTTAACATTTTGTGTATGTAATATATGTACTCTTTTGTTATAAGCTCCCGCAGCTATGCTCATACAATAGTGCACTATGACTAACTAGTTAGAGAGTTTGTGTCTGTATATACTGCTTGCAGTTGAGGGCAGGGGTGTGTGCATCTGAATTCTGTCAATGTGTTTCTGAAAGTTCCAGGTGACCTAGGTATCAGTGAGAACCAGGAGGTTCCTTACAATCTCTTACATCTTCGTACAATGAATATTATTTCTAAGTCATCTTGTGGTGAAACTATCACTAATTTCTGGCCGACTCCAATTCCTCTTGAAGTCCTTTGGAATCTTTCCATTGACTAATAGGAACTAGATCAGGCCCTTCCAGCAGGCAGCTTTAAATGGTCTAAAAAGAATAGCCATGGACTGTGGTTTTCCCATCTTCTAGACTGCCTCATGCTGAGCTCAAGCATGGTTGCTCAGTGTCACATTGACCCTGCAGTTGGCAGGTATTATTTATATAACTGTTACCTGCCAGCTTCACAGTCAACATCACAAAATGTCAAGACATGTTTGTGGGTTAAAGTAATGCAAACAGCCATGGCTGCCCATGGGAGCAGAATGGGCTTGGCCAGGAATTGCAGCAGAGATCCTTTCCTTTCTTTTCCTTTCCATACATTTTGTGGGCGTTGGGAAGGGCCCTGTCCGAGTGAGTACAATAGTCATAGCTTGCACAGGGCTGCCAGCATTAGCTGAGGTTTGCTATTGTATTGTACCTTAACGCAGAAGCTATAGGTGCATATTATTGCAAAGGGGATGAACAAGGCACATTGATAGGTGAAGGGCGTTTGTCTTCAAGGTTAAAATCTTTGGGTTAAGTGAAAGGAAGGAAAGAACTGAGAGGGATTCAGAAAGTGGGACCGTGTGTTGCTGCAATGGGGTGTACAAACTCCACACTGGGCAACAAGGGGTTAAGGGATTGTCTTGGGCTCAGCCAGCTCTGCCCTGCCACACCTGCAGCAAAGGCTCCATCTGCTGGAGGAATTAAAAGGCAGGGAATTAGCTCATTTGGGTAGCAGAGCTGGAGATGAGAAGACCTGCAGCTCCAGCAGCGAGAGCAGAGGAAGCCTAAAGACTCTGACACATCTGCCCAAAGTGGCTGTCCCTGAGGGAAGGGAGGACTCACCCTAGAGACAACCTGTAAGAGAAGTATCCCCCATTTCCCCTGCCTGTGGACCCTGAACAGTGGTAAGTAAGAACAGCCGTACTGTGTCAGACCAAAGCTCCATCCAGTCCAGTATCCTGTCTACTGACAGTGGCCAATGTCAGGTGTCCCAGAGGGAGTGAACCTAACAGGCATGATCAAGTGATCTCTCTCCTGCCATCCATCTCCACCCTTGACAAACGAGGCTAGGGACACCATTCCTTACCACCTGGCTAAGCCAATAATGGACTTAACCTCCAGGATTTATCCAGTTCTCTTTAAATGCTATTATAGTCCTAGCCTTCACAACCTCCCCAGGCAAGGAGTTCCATAAGTTGACTGTGCGCTGCGTGAAGAATTCTTTTTATTTGTTTTAAACCTGCTGCCCATTAATTTCATTTGGTGCACTAGTTCTTTATTATGGGAACAAGTAAATAACTTTTCCTTCCTTTACTTTCTACACATCACTCATGATTTTATATACCTCTATCATATCCCCCCTTAGTCTCCTCTTTTCCAAGCTGAAGAGTCCTAGCCTCTTTAATCTCTCCTCATATGGGACCAGTTCCAAACCCTAATCATTTTAGTTGCCCTTCTCTGAACCTTTTCTAGTGCCAGTATAAGGTATTATAAGGTACTACTCAATGTGAAGGTATCACAATTTATCTGTCGGTGACTAAGACTAAGATGACAAGTGCTGTTTGTAAGTGGATTTCAGACATTCTGACTAAAGATTATTCAAAAGGCACAACCACGGGTATGTTTAGCTGGAACATAGAAAGTTTCAGTAGAAAGCGTTAGAAATGTATTATTAATAATAATTCTTTGCATTTTTGTAGCTTTTTTTCACTGAGGGTTCCAAGGGCTTTATAAATATCATGAGCTTCAGTCCCTCCGTGAAGCAGAAGAGAAATGTATAGAGATCTCTTCTTCCACCACCAAAATATAGCTACTTCCGCACATATGCAATGGGTGGCTGGGGGCTAACACACAGATAAAGTTAATATTAGAATCTTAGCCAAGGATTTTCTGATTTGGCGAGATCTATGTTTTCAACCAAAAAAGTTCATAGTCCTATAGCTAGACTTAAGCCATTCTTTTATTTTCTTAATATATTTGTGTATTTGAAGATTCAACACCTTTTTCTGTTTCACACATCTCTTGCCCAAATTTAATTTGAAGTGCCAAGTGGACATGGTATTCTTCATGTCCTGCCCTAAGTTGTTGTATAATGTTACTGTGCACTGGTAAACAGTTGCTTCTTTCTAAACCTGAGGTGGCTGCATTTCAGTAGTGGGCAAAGTGATGCCTGTGTAGCTTGTAAAGTGTTTTACGATCATTTGTGAAGAAAAGTACTTTATAAATACACATTGTCAGCAAAGCAGAGTTATTTGCCCACAATCTTTGGACTATCTAGATCTATGGAAAGCTTATAGGAAAGCATTATTTATCAAGCGTGTGACTCTTAGAAATAATTGATGGCCATATATTTCCAAAAGATCAAAGTCTGCTGTCAAATAAATTAGATTACTCATTGTTAGTTTTCAGTAGTTCTCATGAGAATAATTAACAGCTGGTGGTTTTTCTTAAAAGATTAGAGTAAGCTATGTAATTTGTAGTGATGAAAGTGGCAAGGATTTGGGGGAAAAAGGACAGACTCCTTAGTTTCTGAAAGCTAAATCTTTCTATTTAGTTCAGTACTTTAACTGTATTTAGCTATATCAGAAAGTATTATATAGAACATTGTATAACTGCCTGTGTCTTTCAATGAAAAGCTAAACATGGTATTTTACAATTATTCCAATATATAATGGGAAGAATCCAATTCATACTGGCCAGTGTCAGTGCTGACAGATTCGCTTATTTCCAAATCATTTCCCCTCATTCTCTTAGATTTCAAGTAATGCTAAAATAAGAGGTGATCCTGATGTGAAATCACAAGATTAATTTCTATATATTGAAGCTTAGAACTGCACTGGGGAAATTTTGAAATAAATTGGCAGTACACTAATCCTGACCTAAAGGTGGGTACTTCCATAGCAAAATCAGATGGCCCATTAGTCATTAAGATGCCTGACCAACAACATGACAGATAATTCTGCATTGAATATTTTGCTTCATCCACAATTAGAAGCTTGTGTGATATGTGAAAACTTAATCATACATGCTCAGTGCACAATAAACTGAAATCGCCTCAATTAATACTGTACTGGTAGTTAAGTAATATTTAATGCAAAGAGGCATTTGAATAATTTGGAATATCTGTGAACAATGATTTCTTCAAAGCAGTAGTTACGATCCCTCTTTGAAATGGCTTGTTTGAAGTTTTCTTTGCATGGCTATAAAACAAAAGACCCTCTGTTTAAAGGATTATATTAAAGGAGTTTTTTTCATGTATGTATTTGTTGGAAAGGGGTGATAGGGAAGAGACCCCCATAATGCTAGGGAAGTATCTTCAGGCTGTCATTTCAAAGAAAAGAGAAAGAGTCCTTAGATCTTTCTCCAAAAGTGAGATAATTTCCCATGCTAGTCTTTTCATTATTGTTTCTTAGCCCACCAATTATCAAAGAACATACTTTTATTGCTCTTACTAGCTTTTCTTTCTTTTAACAGCTTTTTTGGACTTTTCATCTGATATGTGTTTTTGAGACAAATATTTCAAAAAAAAAAGTGACAAGATTTATACCTGTTTCAAAAATACCACTTCTTACACCAGGCTAGGTTATCCACCTATCTATCTTTGCTCTGTATCTTTGTATTTTCCTCACTTGGAATTATTGTAAAATATCATCTTTAGTTTTTCATTGAAAGACACAGGCAATTATACAATGCTCTCTCTAAAACTTTCTGATGTAGCTGCATACATTTAAAGTATTGAATTAAATAGAAAGATTTTGCTATTGTGATCAGTTTCCCCATGCAAACAATCTCTTATTATACATGAATATCAGGCCATCTTGTCTCCGTGCATATGTGAATATCCAGTTTAATTCCATTGGGTTTGGGGTTCTTTTGGAGATTATTTAGGAGGAGAGAGTCTATTGTCACAGTGATTTCATAACCTTATAGCTGTCATTATGTTTGGTCTTCTTACAAGGAGCATATTGGCAAAAAAGAGGAAATTTATTCTGTTGAGGTCTGTGGATTCAGCAATACAATAATCATTATTTCATGTTTAATTACAATTCCAGGTGGATTTATCTCACCTCTGTGTGTTGTTCCATCTTATATGATTAATTTTGATTATTTTGGGGGGCAAGAAGCAAAATTCCCACAGCCATTTTTTAGTATGGGGGGGGTGAGATTCTTCCTTTTAAAAAAAAAAATCTGTTCACAATTGTAGATAGGTCTGTAACAAAAATGGCCAGAGTTTCAAACTGAGTAACAGAAGTGCACAATACCTATTCACAACTTCAGTCCTCTTGGGCCCTATTTTGAGGGTCTAGGACTTAACTGGTGCATAGGCCTTATGGAGGTGCTTTGCACAAGGATGAGCTCACCTATAGCCCTCCTGAGGAGCAGTGCCTTTACTTACTTTGAAAAATAAATTGCTATGATTGAATTATGATAGGTTGAAACCTGCATCCTGAGCACGTACAAGATAATTCTCCTAGATCTACATGGGCCTGTGATGGGATGTTAGATGGGGGTGGGATCTAAGTTATTATAGAGAATTCTTTCCTAGGTGTCTGGCTAGTGAGTCTTGCCCACATGCTCAGGGTTTAGCTGATCGCCATATTTGGGGTCGGGAAGGAATTTTCCTTCAGGGCAGATTGGCAGAGGCCCTGGAGGTTTTTTGCCTTCCTTTGCAGCATGGGGTATGGATCACTTGCTGGAGGATTCTCTGCACCTTGAGGTCTTTAAACCATGATTTGAGGACTTCAATAACTCAGATATAGGTTAGGAGTGTGTTACAGGAGTGGGTGGGTGAGATTCTGTGGCCTGTGTTGTCGTGCAGGAGGTCTAAATAGACCCAAGGTGGAGGTTCACCTGTCCCCCATGCTTGAGTAATTTTATGTTATCTCCAAATTTTGCCATCTCTCTATTTACCCCTTTTCCCAGAACATTTATGATTATGCTGAACAGCACTGGTCCCGGTACAGACCCCTGGGGGACCCCACTATTTACCTCTCTCCATTCTGAAAACTGACCATTTATTCCTACCCTTTGTTTCCTGTCTTTTAACCAGTTACTGATCCATGAGAGGCCCTTCCCCCTTTTCCCAAGACAGTTTACTTTGCTTAAAAGCCTGTGGTGAGGGGCCTTGTCAAAAGCTTTTTGAAAATCTAAGTACAACATATCCACCTGATCCCCCTTTCCACATGCTTGTTGACCCTCTCAGCCAAATAAGTTATCTGCAAAATTATCTTCTGCCTGCCTAAATATTTCTCTTCTTCTGTTGCAGCTGACTACGGTATTCTCCTTCACTGCCTTTCCTAAACGGCCTAGTGTTGCCGTATGATGTTAAACAGCTGCTGTGCTCCAGGTAGCTATATTTCAGTGTATATTGAGCTAATTTCCAAAGCACACTGAGATCCTTCAAGAGAACAGGAAAGATGTATAGGGACCATAACTGATTGTTGGGATTACTCACAGAAGAGTACCTCTCAGGTACTAAGATTTGCCAGCCATCAAAACAACAACTTATTTTCCTCTTTTCAACAAAATCTGGCACTGGCAGGCATGGATCCCTGCCAGTCTCCAGATTTCTCTGCAATTCCCAAGCTCCATGTTTTGTATTTGACATCTCTGAAGCCAGAGATGTCATATACAAAAAGAAGCTTAAGGGGTGATTTGGTCACAGTTTATAAGTTCCTCAACCTAACACACTAAAATTAGAGGTGCAGATGTTGAGGCTTGGCATGGGCAGTGCGAACAACCCCCCATTCAGGGAGGCAACCCCATGCCCCACCCCTTCCAGCAGGCTCTGCCCTGCCCCTGCTCTCGCTGGTCAGCCTGCCAGAGCAGCCCCAAACAATGGCCAACCCGCCAGCACCCAGAGCAGCCCCAAACCCTAGCCAGCCCACTGGTGCTTGAAGCAATCTGGAGGAGCCCCGCCTGGGACACAGCGCTGAGCCCTGCTGCAGCCCAGCCCCAGGGCTGCCACAGGGAGCATTTGCGGATGTTTGGGAAGGCTTAGCCTCCCCCAACCTCCATTACCCGCTGACCATGAAGCTCAGCAGTGGCTCAGACTCTCAAGCCCATCCACCCCCCTAGGTCTGAGCTTGGGTAACTAGTCTAAGTATCTGCCAGAGCTACAACTTCTACGCTGCCATTTTAATTGCGAAAGCTTGAGCCAAGCTAGCACAAGTCTGTCTTAGTGGGCTGGGAGAGATGACCCTTATGGCATGAAAAATTCACCCTAACATGTACATGTGCCATAGGCCAAAATCTCATAAAACCTATGCAATTGCTGTTAAGCACAAAAGGCAGTTCCTAAAAAACCAAAAGAAGCAAACTACTCTCCACCTTGAATCCCTTCTCTACTGAACATCACAGAGGAAAAGGTCAATATTCACAGACACTTAGGATTCCCTCCTATTTTTACCCACACTTTGCAACCTCCTGGTGCACCTTGAAGGCCTTGTGTCTCAGCCACTACATTTGTGGGTGAAGAGAGGAGGCTGGCCCTGGGAATCTCTCTGATGCTCTTTAGCGCTTATAACCGGTAAAATGGGGTCATTGTTTAGTTACGAAAACCATTTCCATTCCCTTTAGCAACCGAGCACGCTAATGTAGCAGCACTCCTACCTAGCAATTAATTATTATTATTCATTTATTTTTATGGGTCTTAAGTGCGATAGCTTTCTAGGTGTCTTGCACAATATGCAGTTAAAACAAATTAAAGTACTAAAATGAATAGTGCTACTATAATCCAATGAATTACAATAGAATTTTAGTGACTGGAGAAGCAGTATGAAAATGTCAGTGTAAAGACCATATGCAGTTAATACATTCTAGTGGTGTGATTTTCAGAGGTGCTCACTGCTGAGCACCCACATCTCCTGCTGAAGAAGTGAATCAAGACAATTTTATTTAAATACCTAAGGCCTTGGTTCAGTGAGATACTTAAGCAAATGGGACTACTCATGTGCGTTAAAGCAAGGCACGAGTTTAATTACCTTGCTGCATCAGGGCCTAAACTGGGATTCAGCTGCCTAAATTGAGATATCTATGTTTGAACATTTGGGTCTAAATGTGTGCAGGGACCATAGCCAGCCCACTTAGGCACTTAGGTTCCTAAATCACTTGGGTCCTTTTGTAAAAGCAACAAAGAATCCTGTGGCACCTTATAGACTAACAGATGTGCATGCATCTAATGAAGTGAGTATTCACTCACTAAAGCTCATGCTCCAAAAGGTCTGTTAGTCTACAAGGTGCCACAGGATTCTTTGCTGCTTTTACAGATCCAGAGTAACATGGCTACCCCTCTGATACTTGGGTCCTTTTGAAATTTTACCCTTGGTCCTAAAATGCAAAACATTTCAAATGAAAAGCATTTATTTCATTTGAAGGTTTTTACCTAATTTTTCAGTTTTTCAACTAAAGAAAATCTGTTTGGTTTTCAGTTTTGCTCTCCTATGAAAATAAGGGAGAGAAAGGAGAGAAAAAATTGAAAAATGTTTAGGTTCTTGAATCCAAAAGCCTTTTGAGTTTTGGTTTTTCATTGAAAAGAACATTTTGACCAAACATTTTGAAGAGCCATTTCTCCTCAAAAAAAAGTTTCACAAATCCAAGCCTCTCTGTCAGTAGTGAATTCTTCTTGTTATGCCAGGAATCACTTCACCCACCACTGGAATCCATCTGCCTATGAGGTGACGTGTGTCAGGTGTTTAAAAGCACATAGCAATGCCTTACAGGAAAATCCAGTGACAGGTAACAGTGATAAAACCATAGCTGATGGGAACTGTTTAAGGGACTGATCCAAAGCCCACTGCAGTCAGTGGAGGTCTTTTCATTGACTTTACGAAGCTTTGGATCAGGGCCTAACAGCACACAGCAAAACTCAACCATGGGTTAGGACACACAGGAAAGGGGGAATACCTTTAGTCACTTGAAGCTGGAGCATTTGGCCACACTACAAGATTTAACTCAATATCCCTTTCTGGTATTTTCTGTTCCTTGCTACAAGAGAGGTAACCAGGCAGCCTCCTAAAGGTTACACTCGGAAAATATAAACCATACATACACACTGGAGTGGGGATTCTGGTGTGACTTTTCTCCTTGCCCACAACAAGCCTGACATGCTTATTTGGCTCCCAGCTGTTCTGAAAAAGCCTTTCAGCCTCTGAAGCTGGTGAGTGGGATCTTTCTTGGTTTCTCCCCTTCCCACCACCCCTTTGTCTGCCTTCTATGAACTCTGCAGGGAGTTTTCTTTGCCTGCTTTGAAGTTAAATCTGCTATCCCAATTTCACACAGAATGTGGAACTGTACAAGTGAAGGGGCTTTTGTTGTTGTTGTTCTTTTTAGCTGATTGATAATTTTGGAAAAGAAATTGAAAATCTGGCTTTTCTGCCAGAAGGATTCCACTTGATGGAAATGTAACTTCTTTACATTGCAAACTCTCTAGGCTCTTAGGCCTGGCCTACACTAGTCTGTTATTTCAGAATTAGCCTCGGCAAGTGAAGTAGTGCTTAAATCGAGATCGCAATCCCGCGTTAAAGGTATTGTGGACGCAATTCAATGTTATTGGCCTCCGGGAACTATCCCAGAATGCTCCCTTGTGACTGTTCTGGACAACACTCTCAACTCTGATGCACTAGCCAGAGCAGGAAAAGCCCCGGGAACTTTTGAATTTCATTTCCTGTTTGGTCACCATTAGCACAGGTGACCATCAGCACAGTCCACCTTCACAGGCGACCATGCAGAGTCCACCATCACAGGAGATCACGCAGTCCCGGATTCGCAGATGAGCTCCAGCATGGCTCAAACAGGAGGTGCTGGATCTCATCGCATGTTGGGGAGATGAATCTGTTATGGCAGAACTATCTTCCAAAAAAAGGAACGCAAATACCTACACTAAAGTCTCCAGGGCCATGACGGAAAGAGGTTACTCCAGGGACACAGAGCAGTGTCGTATAAAAATCAAGGGGCTCAGGCAAGCGTACCAAAAATCCAGGGAGTCGAATGGGTGCTCTGAGTCACAGCCCATACATTCCACTTCTACTGTGAGCTGCATGCAATTATCCCCACCACTGTCTATGAACACCTGCAAGGGGGGAGTTGCATGGAGTGAGGAGGAAGAGTCACTGGAGGATGAAAAGGAGGAGGACAGTGCACAGATGGCAAGTGGGGAATCTGTTTTCCCCCCAGCCAGGAACTATGCTTAACGCTGTAGTCAATAGCCTCCCCCCATTCCGAAGGCAGCTCCCAGACCATGACCCTGGAGAAGGTACTTCTGGTGAGTGAGATCCTGATTGGAGCCAGTTTGAAAACACTGAAATGAATGTAGAAGAAGCAGAACCCTACATGCCCCTAGGCTGCCTGCAAGCTGAATTCTATTGCCCGGCAGTGTGTGATGGCTTACTCACACCAAAGTGTCCCCTTTGTTCTCTGAAATGTATATTTTAAAATACTACCCTCCCTTTTTCTCCTTCTGCAGGTGCAAATGTTTCAACGGAGCCCCTATCTACTCCAGTGGCTGGTCCAGATTAGGAGGCAGAAAAAATGAACTCAGGAGGACATGTTCATCGAACTCATGCCGTCCTCCTGCACTGATAGGGCCCAGCTGAATGCATGGAGGCAAACAATTGCGGAGTTCCGTAAACCATTACAGGAACACAAAGAGAGGAGGGAGGCGTGCGATGAGAGCAGGCAGGACGCTATGGTCAAGCTCATGGGGGAGCAAACTGACATGCTACACTGAATGGTGGATCTAATGCGGGAAAGGCAGCAAGACCAAGGACTGCCACTGCAGCCCCTGTATAACTGCCCTCCCTCCTCCCCAAGTTCCTCCTCACCCAGATGCCCAAGAACACGAGGGGGGAGGCTATGGGGACCCATACACTCAACCCCTCCCCCTCGCTCAAGCAGCAGAAAGCTGGCATATGCGAACTTTTGATATGGTTTCTGGACTTGTCCTTCCCTCCTCCTCCACCCCTCTAAGTGAAGTCCCCCCACCCTTGTCTGCCTTCTGATTTCTCTCAGTGTGTTGTGCAACAAATAATAAAGAACAGCTTTTAAACAATTTAGACTTTATTTCCTTTCCTATACATAGGGGCGGGTAACTTCAAGAGAAACAAACACAACTGTCACACTGTACCCTGGCCAGTCATGAAACTGGCTTTCAAAGCTTCTCTGATGCGCATCGCTCCCTGCTGTGCTCTTCTAATCGCCCTGGTGTCTGGCTGTGTGAAAAATTGGCCACCAGGCAAGTTGCCTCACCTACCACCCCGCCAAAAATGTCTCTCTCTTACTCTTACAGATATTGCGGAGCACACAACAAGCAGCAATTACAATTGGAATATTGGTTTTGCTGAGGTCTAACCGAGTCAGTAAACTGCGCCAGCGCACTTTCAAACCTCCAAAGCACATTCTACCACCATTCTTCACTTGATCAGCCTACAGTTGAACTGCCTCCTTACTACTGTGCCAGGCTGCCTGTGTACGGCTTCATGAGCCATGGTAGTAAGGGGTAGGCTGGGTCCCCGAGGATAACTATTGCATTTCAACATTCCCAACAGTAATTTTCTGGTTTGGGAAGTAAGTCCCTTCCTGCAGTTGTTCAAACAGACCAGAGTTCCTAAAGATGCAAGCGTCATGCACCTTCCTGGGCATTCCTATGTTGATGTCGGTGAAACGTACCTGTGATGCACCAGTGCTTGCAGCCCATGGAAAAGTACCTCTTGAGGTTTATGCACTGCTACAGGCTGGGAACTGTTTGGCTAAGTACAGTGCTGAGAAAGGATCTTGGGGTTATGGTAGATGGAAAGTTGAACATGAGCCACAGTGTGCTCTTGTAGCCAAAAGGCTAATAGCATACTGGGCTGTATTAGTAGGAGTGTTGCCAGCAGATCGAGGGATGTGATTATTCTCCCTCTATTCGCACTGGTGAGGCCGCATCTGAATATTGTGTCCAGTTTTGGGCGCCACACTACAAAAAGGACGTGGAACAATTGGAGAGAGTCCAGAAGAGGGCAACAAAAATGATTAGAGACTGGAGCACATGACTTATGAAGAGAGACTGAAGGAACTGGCTTATTTAGCCTGCAGAAGAGAAGATAAGGGGGGATTTGATAGCAACCTTCAACTACTTGAAGGGATGCTCCAAGGAGGAGGGAGCTAGGCTGTTCTCAGTGGTGAACAAGGAGCAATGGTTGAAGTTGCAGTGCGGAAGTCGAGGCTGGTATTTAGAAAAAACTTCTGACTAGGAAGAGTGGTGAAGTATTGGAATGGTTACCTAGGAGGTGGTAGAATCTCCATCTTTAGAGCTATTTAAAGTCCGGCTAGACCGCACCCTGGCTGGGATTATTTAGGGAAAATGGTCCTGCCTTTAGCAGGGTTGATAGATGACCTCATGAGGTCCCTTCCAACCTTTTGATTCTATGATTCTATGATTCTATGATACTGGCCGCCCTGGAGTGCCGGGGCCAAGATAGGAATATGCATTCCGTCTATCGCCCAACGCAGTTAGGGAACCCCAGTGCATTAAAGCCATCCACAGTGGTCAGCACATTTCCCAAAGTCACTACCCTGATAGCAGCTGTCAATGATTGGTTGGCTACTTGGATCACAGCAGCCCCACAGTTAAGATTTGCCCACTCCAAACTAATTCCCAATTGACCGGTAGTGTCTGTTGTTGCAAGTTTCCACAGTGCTATGGCCACTCGCTTCTCAACTGTGACGGCTGCTCTCATTTTGGTGTCTTTGCGCTTCAGGGCAGGGGCAGCAAGTCACAAAGTTCCATAAAAGTGGCCCTACATACAAAAGATTCGCACACTGGGAATCATCCCAGACTTGCAACACTTATGGTGTCCCACTAGTCTGTGCTTGTTTCCCAGGCCCAGAATCAGCGTTCCATGGCATGAACCAGGCCCAATGCCACCATGATCTCCCAGTCACCCACATGCCGTGCTTCTAGAAATATGTGTCCATGTCAAAAGCAGCAAAGAGTCCTGTGGCACCTTATAGATTAACAGACGTATTGAGCATGAGCTTTTGTGGATGAATATATCCACTTCGTCAGTGCATATAGTGGAAATTCCGGGGGTAGGTATATTATGCAAGCAAGAAGCAGGCTAGAGATAACGAGGTTAGTTCAATTCAGGGAGGATGAGGCCCTGTTCTAGCCAGTTGAGGTGTGAAAACCAAGGGAGGAGAAACTGCTTTTGTAGTTGGCTAGCCATTCACAGTCTGTGTTTAATCCTGAGCTGATGGTGTCAAATTTGCAGATGAACTGGAGCTCAGCAGTTTCTCTTTGAAGTCTGGTCCTGAAGTCTTTTTGCTGCAGGATGGCTACCTTTAAATCTGCTAGTGTGTGTCCTACAGGTTTTTGTATATTGCAATTCCTAATATCTGCCAAGGTTTGTCCAAGCATCTTTGGTCACACCTGAAATCAGCAATACTTCTCTCGCTCTCTAAACCCAGGGCAAGTTGCACTGACAGCTCCAGTGTCCATGTCCTCATCAGTATAGTAATTGAGTTGTCATCGCTTCCTCACCCGGTTTTGCAGGTACTGCACATAGTGCTGGATAATGTGCGAGGTATTTACAATGGTCAAAACTGCAGCAGAAATCTGACCGGGCTCCGTGCTTGCTGCACGATGGTGCTTGCATGGGTAATCTTGGAAAAAGGGCACAAAATGAGCTGTTCGGTTCAAGATGACTGATAAAAGGTGGTGAATGGTTGTCTTCTGTAGCTTCCATGGAGTCGGAAAGCTCGCTAGAGCTGCAAGAGCGGGAGAGCAGAGTTTGCGGCAGAAGCTGTGTGGCTCTGTTCATGATAGCCAAAAAACGGCGGAGAATTGTTACCTTCTGTAGCTTCTGCGGGAGTCTAGGACAGACAACATGGAAAAAGTGGTGGAAGCTGTGCGGCTCTGTTCACGATGGCCAAAAAACGGCGAGGACTTGTTGCCTTCTGTAGCTTCCATGGGAGCCCATGACCAACAACATGGAAAATGTGGTGGAAGCTGTGCAGCTCTGTTCACGATGTCTGAAAAATTGCAGGGAATTGTTGCCTTCTGTAGCTTCCACAGGAGCCCAGGACAGACAACATGGAAAAAGCGGCAAAAGCTGTGTGGCTCTGTTCATGGTAGCCAAAAAAAGGCGGGAAATGGTTAGATAAAAGGGTAGATAGAAAGACGAGAGGACATGAGAGGTGGATTCATAGTACCAGGAGACAGGCGGTGCACCGTACTGCACCGTCTGCTGGCACTATGGCATCTGCCGTAGCGTTCATGGAGGGAGGAGCGAGTGATGGCACACACCCAGAAAAACCCACGAGAATGTTTTTGCCCCATCATACACTGGGAGCTTAACCCACAATTCTAATGGGCAGCAGAGACTGTGGGAACTGTGGGATAGCTACCACAGTGCACTGCTCTGCCATTCAATGCTAGCCTCAGTACTGTGGACGCACTCCGCTGAATTCATGCGCTTTAGTGGGAACACACAACACCGAATGTATAAAATCGCTTCCGAAAATTCAAATAAAATAAGTTCGGATTAATTTTGTACTGTAGATGTACCCTTAGTCCAGTGTGACAGGGTCAGGCCAGGTGGCTACAGGAGAATATTAGAAGGCAGATATTAGTCCCAGATTAAGTAGATCCCTTTACCCTGGATAAGGTAACAGGGGCAGTTCCAGAACAAGCAGGAACTTGCTGGAACCAATTAAGGCAAACAGGCTAATTAGGACACTTGGAGCCAATTGAGAAGAAACTGCTAGACTCAGTTAGGACAGGCTAGCTAATCAGGGCACCTGAGTTTAAAAAGGACCTCACTTCAGTTTGTAGTGTGCATGCGAGGAGCTGGGAGCAAGAAGCACTAGGAGTGAGAGTGGGAAGGTGTGTTGCTGGAGGATTGAAGAATACAAGCATTATCAGACACCATGAGAAAGGTCCTATGGTGAGGATAAAGAAGGTGTTGGGAGGAGGCCATGGGGAAGTAGCCCAGGGAATTGTAGCTGTCACACAGCTGTTCCAGGAGGCACTATAGACAGCTGCATTCCACAGAGCCCTGGGCTGGAACCTGGAGTATACGGCAGGCCTGGGTTCCCCCAAACCTCCCAACTCCTGATCAGGCATGAGGAATTGACCTGGACTGTGGGTTCTACCAGAGGGAAAGGTCTCTGGGCTGTTCCCTGACCCACACGGTGAATCTGTGAGGTGAACAAATCCACCAACAAGCGCAGGACCCACCAAGATAGAGGAGGAACTTTGTCACACCAGGCAGACAGATATATTTTAACAGAGCTTTCAATAAGGTTTCACCTAGCTTTTCAGTCCTTGACTGCTGACCTAGAAATATTGCAGTTGCTTACAAAATTGCTTACAATTCCCATGGCTGGCTAACACAACCACAATTCTGCTTCATGTACAATTTCAAGGTCTCCCTCACCCCCAATGTGGAATGAAAAAGAAACCTTTTGAATTTTTAAGAGAACATGAGTCCCCCAGCACAGGCAAGCATAGGCACTGACTCCGGGGCTGCTCTGAGGCTGAAGCACCCATGGAAAAAAAATAGAGGGTACTCAGCACCCACCAGCCACAGCTGTTTGGGGGGGCCGCTAATCAGCTGTTTGGCGGGGCCACCCATCAGAAGTTTGGTGGCTGATGGGAGGTGCTCAGGGGTGGGAACAGAGCAGGCGTAGGAAGAGGCGGAGTGAGGATCTGGCCTCAGGGGAAGGGGTGGAGTGTGGGCACAGCCCCCACTGGGAAAAATAAAAGTCAGTGACTGTGCCAAGGCCCTCAGCTGGGATGCAGAAGATCTAGGTTCAAGTCCTTACTCCCCATCAGCCAGAGTAGGGATTTTAACCTGAGTCTCCCATATCCCCACATCAATGCCCTAACCACAAGGTTAAAGAGTTAGTCTCCCCAGCCTACTGAATATTTAATTGTTTATACAGAGTAGAACAACTCCAAGAAACAACACATTGATGCTATAGACTGGAAGTTAGGGCATATGCCCAGATTGTGGGAGATCCAGCTTTAAGCTCCTGCTTTCACTCAGGTAGAGGAGGGACTTAAACCTAGTATCCTACATCACAGATGTGTGCGCTCTCACTCTCTTTCAGTGCCATCCTGAGGCTGAGAAATATTTGCATTGAAACTGGCAGGTTTCTGTGAAATATTTTAGATTCAATGAAATGGAATTTTTCAACAGAAGAGAAAGTTGAAAATTGTTCAACCAGCTCTAAGTAGTAGCCCTTGTGATCACGGCAATTAGCCAAAATTCATGGTCTTGCACATTGTTTCCAAGAAAAAGGAGAAAATGACAATGTGACTTGGGTGCAATCCTACTTATTTACATAGAATGTACATGGAATCCTGTTTTCCTGAACACAATAGGAATCAAACAACAGGAGACCATTTCTTTGCGCACAGTTCCAAGCCTCTTGCCAGCCAGCAGTCTACCTTAAAGCTGTCTCTCTTAGCTTTTTCTCAGGATCATGCCACAAGTGTTTCTCTCTCTGTCTCTAGTGCTTCTTTGCTGCCTTCTCTGCCCCCCTCTGTGGTTCTTCTACTGCTTCTGTCTCACACACAGATGCAACTGCAGTCAAATCAATCCCCCACTTCTGCATCAGATCCCCAGAAGACCCCTTGGGCACCATAGCCCAGCCACTGCCCAGGCTTGCATACTGTCTAGCCCTTAGGCAGTGGTTTTCCATTGTTTCAGCTATCACTAAGCAAAGGGGCCTATAGTTGCTCCAGTTGCCTCATTTAGCTCAAAAGGAAGGCAGCAAGCATGCCAAATAACTTCACTGAGGTGACATGATTGCCCAGCTCCCAACATGGCACTACAATTTCTGCCTGCCCCAGGTCTGATTCTGATCCCACCTGGAATAGCTACATTCAGGTTGAGAACTGCAATATGCTCATGTAACACACAAGTATAACAGGGCTCAGACAGACAGACTCTTCAGGAGCTGGGATTAGGACTCTGCTTCTTCAATTCTAGAAACACAGGCCAATCCAGCTTCTGAAAGAGAACTCCTTTAGCTGACTGTAGTAGCAGGCCTCATGTTCCCTCTGTGGGCCACTAGAGGTAGCCTTAAACATAACTCCAGTGTAATTATTATGAAGTCACCATAGAAATGAAAGGGAGCTGTCATTTACCTAAAAAAAGGAAGCACCATCCATTACGATGGGTTGCATCTAGTAATGAATATGTTGTGACGATGACTCTGTAACCACAAAGTCTTCAATCATCAGCTATTCTGCTTAGTACTAAATTAAATAAAGGATAATATGGGCACTTAGGAGCTAGTCCTCCACAGCCTTGCCCCTTGCCTAGTCATTTACACCAGTGCAAAGCAAGTGCTAAAATACTTCATTGCACACTCACTCTGCACAAGAGGCAAGCACAGGATTTCAAAGTCTCTGAAAAAGAGCTCGGGCCTTGCTGTTCCAGAAGCACAGACACCCTGCCATGCCAGTGCAGCTAACATCTTTCACCTGCACTAGCACTAGGGCTTAGTCCTCTGCAAGCTGTAGTCTCTAGCTGGAGTGTTGCTCACACGGACGTCTGCTCCACACGTGGTTTTGGTACCAGTCTAGCTATTTTGTTAGAGGTGCAGATTTTTAAAATGGCATTGTTCTACTGGTACAAACCCTCCTGCCAATGCAGTTAGATCAGTATAAAAGTGCCTTATTCCAATATAGCTTATTCCCCTTCTCATACCAGAATAAGCTAAACAAGCATAGGCACCTTTATAGTGTATCACTGCATCCACACTGTGTGTGTGTGTATCACTTTAACTATATCATTATAAAAAAAGCTGTGCAACTTGTGTGTTTAGACACAGCCTAATTAGATCTGAAATTCTAGCCGTCAGAAGGGAATGGTAGAAGGGAATTCATCCCTGTGCTTCGACCAGTTCACACTGACAGTGCTGTCCAGTAGCTACAATATCCAGGTACAGGAGGCCTCCTTGAAATGCACTGAGAGCCAGTTGTAGTCTCCCAGGTACGGGAGTCACACAAGGGACATGTCGGAGCAAGTTCCTCCTGTAGTTGATTGAAAAACAGCCAAAGTATTTTTGAAATTTTCCTAATTATTTTCAGGTCAGAGTTTTCGAAGAACCCTGCTTTTTCTTTTTTGGGGAACTTTTAAAGTTTTGGATTTTGCTTTCCTTCCTCATCCTCCTTTTCTTCCTTCCTTTTTCTCTTTTCCCATTAAAAGAGGAAGAAATAGCAGGGAGGAAAGAAAAAACTGAGAACAGTAAAATGGAAAAAACCCAAACTGGAAGTGCTTGGGGTTGTTTTTCTGAGGGAGGAATGAAAAATTTTGAAGTCCAAATATTTCACAAAAAGTCTGTCTCTGAAAAACAAGCCATTTTCCAATGAAAAAGCTTTTCTTTCAAAAACCTGTGGCCAGCTCTAGCTCTGGCTACCAGAATGGCTAGTGGAGACGTTGCAGCTGGAGCCCAAACCCAGCCACTGACTGTAACCTATACTTTTGGTTACAGCAGGTCCCAGTAGCACAGGGATTGGGAAGGGTATCCCCTCACACTCAGCACTTGTGCCAGGCTTGGCCCTTCTGGAAAGATGAACAGAATCCACATTTTCCAGAATATTATCCTGTGCTCCGTAAATACTATCCTAGGATATTAGCCTGTGCTCTGTAAATACTGCAAAGGGACCCTGCACATTCTTGTGGTGTTTGAGAATTTCTTCTCTTCCCCTTTATCTGCTCCAACAGAAATGAATAGGTCCCACCAATGCTGTGGTCAGGGACATGCATGCAGCTTATCGGTCTATGAACAGTAATTACATACGTATTTAGATTTTATTAACTAGCTACTCAACTGCAGAAGCCTCCTTGTTAAACTATCATCCTTTCTAGCTTAGCTTCACAGGCACATTTTTGGAGTAGCTTAGAATAAATGGCCAGGGGGTATTTGCCCAGCCCATGCCCAGACTTTTATTTCCTGTCTTGAATTCACCCTGGTCCCATTGGCTTATTGTGAAGGCATTTCAACTGCTTTTTTCCCTTCTCTCTCTCTTTTTTTTTTTTAAACAAAGTCATGTTTGCCTTGTTAAATTTGATATCCTGGTTAGAGTGGAAGGAAGTCAGCTTAATTTATCCTGCAGACAATGCCGATGGAATGGAAAACTCCCTGAACGAGTCCATTTAGAAAGACGAGCGGAATGCAACTGCCTCTTCCCTTCCACATGGGCAGAAGAGCTCCTCCGCATACAGATCCCATGGGCACAACCTGGGCTAACAACAGTCTGTATATCTGATCATCACCCTCTGGGTCTTGTATCTGATTAGTCTGGAAGTGCCTAAGGGCAGAGACTAGGGGCCTGAGTCCATTTTGCCTGCACCTTGTGTAGCCATTTGTACCTGTACAAAGTGGATTTAAGACACTTCCAAATCAGAATGGCTGCATTTAACCCACTTTGTATTGGTATAAATGTGCACAAAAGGGATAGGTAACATGGAATCAGGCACCCAGTCTCTACCCTTGGGAGCTTACAAAATGGGTAAAATGGAGCCACTGGGATTCGGAAATGTTTTATACCCACTTTACCTAAGTGTCAGAGACTACATCAGGAGTAGGGTCATGCAGAATTGGGCCCTGCTTCTTCTTCTGTATTTGTTGTGGTCAAAGCTTGCTTGTCTTACTGATGGGAGCAGTCCCACTGAAGTGACTAAGGTAAGCAGCATTTGAGTTTGGATCAATAATAATAACCCCTTACAGGCTCTGTGCACGTGTGTTTGCAAGACAGCCAAAGGTAAACTCTCCTCACTGGTTTGGGTTTGGGTTTGGGTTTGGGTTTTTCTTTAATGGGAGTTGCTGGGTTCTCAGCATTTTTGAGAATCAAGTCACTAATGTAACTGATCAAATATGGATTTAAGAGCCTAATTTTTTTTGCAGAAGTGCACAAGCCACACCGGCAAATCCAGACTTGTTTTTACATTGGGGGAGGAGAGCACAACGTCAAAAGGCTGGGATCTCTCCGTTTGACTTTGGACCATTGTAATTTAGCTCCCCAAAGGCAGCAGCAGCAGCTGTTTTGCTAGCAGGATGAAGTAATGCTGCGCTGCCCGCTGCTTCAGGCATGTCTGCAGTCACTTCCCAGAGCACAGTTCGCAAATAACTCAGGGCTCGTTTTATTCACCACCCACAGCACTGCAGCAACATACGAAGAAAGCTGCTGTCAGAGGGGCTGATTCTGATCTCCTGAAAACCAAATGGAGCTTTGCCAGGGTTTTCCATGGAAGCAGGATCAGACCTCAGCATGTCAGCTTCTTGGCTGTAATTTCCAACTGGCTCCCTCCCAGAGAGGCCTTCAATAGAAGAGGCCTGATTCTGCACAATGCTAAGCATGTCAGTGGATGTTGAAGACGCTCAGCGCCTCACAGGATCAGACCCCATGTTACCTACCAATGACACCCCAAAACATCCAGATTTGGGAAGAGCAAGGGCTGCTAGGTTTTGACAACAGTCCCAAAGAGTCTGCCTCAAAAACACCTAGTCAGCCAGTATTTTCAGAGCTATGGTAGCAGATGCAGAAGCATCAGGCAAAAAAGCAGAACAGCAGTAAGTGCAGAGATTTATGGTCAATCAGAAATATACAAAGGAGATGCTACTAAAATATTTTTGTAATGCATTTAGCAATTATTTAGATTGTAATCTCTTTGTGACCAAGACAGTGTCTTATGTGTTTGTACAGCTCTTAGCTACCAGTGCTGTGATCCTGACAAGGGCCCCTGTTACTATGTAATGTAAATGTTTAATGATAACATCTGCATGCTGTACCTGTACAGCTAAATATTTATCAAATGCATCGTGCTCTGGCTTAGAGTACTGAAACACCTGAGAAAGAGAGATGGGTATTAGCATACCACACACAGCAACACATACTTTGTTTTTCCTTTACTAGTTAGCTTTATTTACAAGTCTAGTGGTATTTTTATGACTATCCTTTAACAGCATTTTACTCTACTCCGTATGGCAACATGTGATTTCTGTCTGAAGAGGACAGTTATGAGAACATTCTGAGTTGTAAGGATTCTCTAGGTACTGCAGAGAAACAGCCAAAAAGACTTTCCTTGTGCTCATGTGTGCAATCCATGTATTACTGACTCTAGAGGTGCTGAAATTCCACCTGCGTGTCAGCTAACATCGGACACTTCTTAGTGCCCATAATTATGGAATTGTATGTAAAATACAATTGGAAAAAATTCTACTTCTGCATATAATGAACTGAACCCTTCATCACGGTGACAGACAGCTTCTATTAACTTGTTTGCTTCACACAGCTTTCCTTTTATAGGAGGTAGAAAAGAAATTATCATTAAATGTTTTATACCAACCTCCCTTAAAATGCTGATAGCTGCTTCATGCACAATGGTGGCCAACAGCTATAAAATGCCCATTGCTTTTTAGGTGTGACTATTAACTATACGTTCGATATATTCTCGATATATATTTTTTATGGAGGACCATATTCCAGAGTGGATCATGGAGCTGGACCCAGGGTTGTCAGAATATGGAAGAGCAAGTCATTTATTCCATTTTTGTTTAGGTCATTTATTTATAGGTTACCCTCATTGTGGGTATTTGCACAATTGCTAGATGGAGCACAGACCACACATTGCCAAAAAGGACTTTTTTCCTGCAATATACATCATTTGATCCCAATCCACTTTCCCTCTGTGACCCAGGGACCTGTTGTTGTCAACCGGTAAAGGGAACAGGGGGTTCACAGAGTTTTACAGTGACCCCCCGAGTTGGATATATGTACAATAGTTCACTGCAGGATGGGATGTGAGATCTCTATGTGCCCACTGGTCATCATAATCACTGCAAAATGTGTGTACAGATAATATTTAAGGAAGTGTCCTAGTGACAATTATATTCTAAAAGCAGGTAACCAGGAGGTGACTTGTCTCAGCAGGTTCCTTTTAGATAAAAGGTAACAGATGCTTTTCTCCCTTTGTGATCATTGTGTCCCCCAATATATGCCTCTTTGTGCACTGAGCCAGGTGCTGATTAAGAGATTGTGAAATCGACAAGAAAGGAATGTATACCAAAAATACAACCAGCAGGGGGCATCCTGTTAATGAATAAGAAAGGTGGATTGTTCGGCCATATCTAGGGGTGCAAACAAGCACCTGGAATCTTTCATTGAGGAGGCAAGCTGACAGCATGATTCCTCTCATGAATAAAAGATCACAGCCAAGTCTGGTTGTAAGATTCTGGAATGACTTTGGGAGAGCGTGGCTCTGTAAGACATGAAAGTCTTAGAAAGAATTTGAAAACCTGCCTTATAATTGCAGACTCTAAGAGCTCAATCTATTTAGCTTAACAAAGAGAAGGTTAAGGGATGACTTGATTACAGTTTATAAGTAACTACATGGGGAACATCTAGAACATGTACTTTAATTTTATATGTAACCTTTTGTTTCCAGTACTTCTACTTGCTATCACTTGAATCTCTATCCTTTATTAAATAAACTTTTAGTTGTTTTCACTATAAACATATCTAAGGGCTATGTCACACAGAGCGGTGATCTGACTTGAAGCTGGTAAGCTGGAGGGGGTGTGTGTGAGTGGATTTGCTTCTTTCAAAGCAGCAAATCTGTGGAACCTACAAATGTCCAGTGGAAAATGGGCTGGACGCTCTGGGGAGGTGCTCAGAGGGCTTGGGAGATTGAAGTATATCTATCCCTAATCTGCGTAAGCCTTGAGGCAGGTGCCTGCATTGGCCGTGGCCAGTGCAGTTCAGGATCCAACCCATTCCAGGTATAGACAAGGCTGCCTGATGCTAAGAGAAGGCCAAAGCCAGATGCCTCACACCAAATCAATATGGGACTGCAAACATATGGGGACCATTCAGCTATCTCTGAGGTGGCAGGAGAGCAGAAACTGAATGCTCACCTTTTGCACAGCAATGGAGAAGGAAGAGAGGTTTGGTCAGTAACACAAAGACAATCATTCTGTGTGTTCTGGGAAAGTAAAAGGAATAGTGGCTTGCCTGGCTCTGAAAGATATTGTCAGTGACTGGGATGCAGGCAGTCATGCCCAGCAGTTAGAGCAGGAGTCAGGCACCAGATGCCTGAGCCAAGGGTCAGAGCCAAAGTCAGAAATCAGAGCTGAGGGTCAGAACCAAGTTACCTAGAGTGAGGCAAGCGCGAGAACAAGCAGCTGCAGGAGCTATCACAGCCCTCACTGAATGCTTTGAGCAGCTGCTGAATTGCTGTTGCTGGACTTAAGAGCTGGTCTGCTGACTCTTCCAGCCAATCAGGCAGCCTACCACAGGCCTCTGCTCACTAGCGGGGCCCAAACACTAGCTCTGCTGCAGGCCCTGATTCCTGGCAGATATACCTACACACTCAAAAAGGAGATCATAAAAGGAGGGAGCATGAGCCTGTGGTTGGACCCCAGACTTGATCTATCCCCAATACTGTCACTTTTTGACCTTGGGTGAATCACTTAACCTCTGAGCTTCTGAGTTCCCTCAGATATATAATAATGTCATTAATATGTCTCTATAAATTATGGGGCTAATGACACCCTCTTTTGAGAAGCACTTAGTGATCTACAGGTGGTAAATTATTTTTTGCTATAACAGAATGATCTTCCATGTTTATTGCCACCACTTCACACTTCCCATAGCTCTCAGACAGTGTTTCAAAATGGGCAAGTATCATCTGCCTTATTTCAAGATGAGAAAATGGAACAGACTAGTAAAGGGTCATGCAGTGGGTCAGCAGAAGTCAGGAATAGGTCTCCCGACTCTCAAGCTCCATGTTCTGTTCACCCACTGGATCACAGCTCCCACAGGATGCATAATGCTGCTCAAAAGGACATCATGCCCTAGGATGGGTCTTTAGAGACTTTCTTCTATGTGATCATGGAGCTGATCTCTAGGGTCACCATAGTTTTGCATCGGGGGTGTGTGTGTGCTCATTTGTAAATGCCAGTGCAAAGATGTTAGCTACACAGGGATCCAAATTTACAGCCTAGATCAAGAAACGTTTACCACATGTGGAGTTGTCCATGGCTTCTGAGATCTAATGAAGGGACATTTCTTTTTGTAAAGTAAAATTCCTAATGATTTTTTAAACTGTTTATACAAAGTCACATTTTTGTATGTCTCTAGATGATCACTGACCCTTAGTAAAAATTCATTTAGTTCTGGATTTCCAGGAAATTATTGCTGTTTACATGAAAAGCTGTTCAAAACAGTGTGAACCCAGAGGACAATGCAACTACTAAATCTGAAATGTACCATTTTATGACAGAGCGGTTAAGACAGAATTTCAGGATATAAATGAGTTTGATGCTTGCTTGAGGGGCATGTTGCTGACATGTATCAAACTGATATCTGAGCTCAGGGTGGGATTTTTTTTTTCCATGGTGGGAATTTGCTGTCCTCGAGAATTACTGAGCACGAAATAATTCATTTCTTAGGATTTCAAGGGGTGAGAATAGAGTTGGACCTTCTTTGCCCAGCTGGAAAAATTGGAAACTGGGTAGGATTAAACTGTAGCTATGAATCTGGAATATTCAAGCACAGAAGGTCAACATCTAGGGCAGTGGTTCTTAACTAGGAGGGAGTACATGTATCCCAGAGAATCATCAGCAAGTGGATGTGTTTCCAGTGGAGTACCACAGGGATCAGCTCTTGGCTTTACACAATTCAGCATTTCTATCAATAACCTGGAAGAAAACATAAAATGATTACTAAAAGTTTGCAGATGGCACAAAAACTGAGGGAGTGGTAAATAATGAAAAGGCCAGGTCACTGATTCAGAGCTACCTAGATCGCTTGGTAAACTAGGTGCAAGCAAACAATATGTGTTTTAATATGGCTAAAGGTAAATTAATACAGCTAGGAACAAAGAATGCTTACAAGATGGGGGACTCTATCCTTGGAAGCAGCGATTCTGAAGAAGATTTGGGGGTCGTAGTGGATAATCAGCTGAACATGAGCTCCCAGCGTGCTGCTGGGGCCAAAAGACCAAATGCAATCTTTGGATGCATAAGCTGGGGGATATCAAGTAGGAGCAGAGAGGTTATTTCACCTTTCTATTTGGCACTGGTGCAGCTGCTGCTGGGATGGCATGTCCAGTTCTGGCACCCACAATTCAAGAAGGATGTTAATAAACTGAAGACATTTCAGAGAAGAGCCATTAGAACAATTAAAGGATTAGAAAACCTGCTTCATAATTGCAGACTCTAAGAGTTCAATCTATTTAGCTTAACAAAGAGAAGATTAAGGGGTGACTTGATTACAGTTTATAAGTAACTACATGGGGAACAAATATTTAATATCGGGCTCTTCAGTCTAGCAGGGAAAGGTATAACTCAATCCGATGACTGGAGTTGAAGCTAGACAAATTCAGACGGGAAATAAGACATACATTTTTAATGTTGAATGTAATTATCCATTGGAACAATTTTCTAAAGTTTGTGGTAGATTCTTACTGACAATTTTAAAATTAAGATGGGATTTTTTCTAAGAGATCTGTTCCTAGGATTGTTTTGGAGAAGTTCACTGGCCTGGGTTATACAAGAAGTCAGACTAGATGATCACAATGATCCCTTCTGGCCTCGGATCTATCCACCTTTTCCAGCTCAATATTCCACAATCCTTCAGTCTTCCCTCACCAGCTGAGTTTCCTATCTTGTTTCATCTCTTCCCCTATTCCCTCTTCATGTGACTTAGGACAGTATTAGTATAAAAATAGGCACCTTCTCAATTTGCTGTTCACCTACCCCTTCCACAATTACAGGTTGCTACCTCCATATTTTCTGGAACTGATTAAAATGTTTGAATATTTGACGTTTAAAATAACATAAAAGTATCTCAAACTTTCTTGGCAATTTTGTTTCATTTGTTAACCAGCTAAAGAGCTGATTAAAGAATTCTGAAGGCTGACAAATTTTGAATGATGCAAATAAGTAAACACAATTTTTGCAAGAATGTCACAAAATATTGTGTTTTGATCAGCTCTAATTCTTCCTGTTTATGTAGTCCCAAATTATGCAAATATTTCAATAGCACTATCTACTTCCTTCCAGTGTTTCTTCCAGCTGCACTGCTACTGCAATTCAGACTAATGCTCTGGGGCTTGATGAAGCCAGATTGCCTGGTAATGTTATCAATTTGTCCAGCACATCTGGCCCAAACTCAGAGCAACTGAGGCTACTGGAACAGGGTGAGCGGAGCAGACGCTGAGCAAGAAGCTTGTGACTTTCAAACAAGCCATGAATGAGGGTGAGAGTGGTGCTGATTCCCCCAGATTCATTCCTCTCTCTGACAAACAGCCAGCTGCAAACTTTTAAGGATTTTTCCTCAGGAGAATTATTCTGTGGAAAAAGTCTGAAATTCATGTTCCCAGAGACAAGGGCCTTAGCTTGTTGCCATTTATTTCAGCTGAAAATGGAATTTTATACCAACTTCCTGGCCAGAAAAAAAATGTGCAAAAATTGAATGGAAGGATGGATGGGATTTCCACTTTAGTAACATATTGATCTCAATAAGAAATAATTATGTAGCAATGTAGAAAATGTTCCTATCTGAGAATGCTGAAATATGTACCTTGGAATAAATCCAGATGTACCAAACATCTATTTTTAATCTCAGTGCATCATGAAAGGAGAACTGTAGTAAACCAAAAATAGCAAACAAACCAAAAAAAGCCACCATAAATTTCCCATTTTGGTACTAAACATTAGACACCGAGGAACTGTGCAGCAGTTGGAATGTGAACAGAATAAATCATACCCAGTGTACGCTGAGAGACTTTTCTAATGTTCCTATTGGTGTCCTTTTCATAACATAATGTCCTCTTCATTTTTGGGGGAGAGGGGTCATGTGCAGTAGGTGGCTACTAGCTTTTAAGCCTCCTGGTAGCACCTACTACATGTAAATCACTTCCTCCTTCCTCATTCCACCCTCCAAGAAGCAAAGAGGATGTCACTATTTTATGCGAGACGCACCGAAAGGAAAATTAGAAGTGTACTTCAAAGTAAATTGGACCTGATCTTGATCTCACACTAGTGTCACTCCACAAGAATTTTACTTGGCTTTCACTGGCACAAGGGAGACTAGAATCTGGCACGTTGTTTTTAGGCTAAAGATCCGTGTTTAAAATGTCTGGTGTGCAGTGCAAGTAGAAATCTGCTGAATCAAATAAAAACTAAGATAAATTTCTGATTTTTCTTGAGAGTTTAAGAAAATTGGCAGAAAGGGTTGGAGATAGATCTAAGTTCTGGGATGTTGTCTTTACCATGACTACCATTTATTTATTGTTACTTCATAACGATCAGATCTGTATAGTTCACTCATGCTTGCCCCAGATTTCTTCCCCTGCACTGCAGTACCACATTAGACAGGAATTTTGTAAATTAACTCTTTGTACACAAAGAAGTGGTTGCAGAGTAGCTTTATGCAGTAACCCAGGAACAGGAAAACCCAGCAGCCTCCATTAGGAAGTTTTGTCTAGAAGTTAGGGAACAGAACTGGATGTTAGGAAAGATCTGTGGGTGCTACTTCCTCCACAGGTTCACAGATAATTATTATCAAGCCATTTTACTCATCTGAGCCTGCATTTCCCCACCTGAATAATGGATTGCATAATAATACATATCTAACCTACAGAGGTGTTGAGGGGAAGCATACTAGTAAAGTACTTTGAGATCCTTCCATGTAAAGTGCTATGAATACAAACTATTACCATTCTTCAGTCTGCAGGGGAGGGCACGCAATGGCAGAGCTGTAAAAAGGGCAAGGCAAGTGAGGCATCTGCCTCGGGCGCACAAAGCCAAGGGGTGCAGAAAGCGGCGGGGGGGGGGAGAAAAAGAAGTGATCGGTGGCACTTCAGTGGCAGCTCTACCGCCTCCACTTCATTCATTCTTC
The DNA here is from genome assembly GCF_003597395.2 of Chelonoidis abingdonii. Lineage (NCBI taxonomy): Eukaryota > Metazoa > Chordata > Testudines > Testudinidae > Chelonoidis > Chelonoidis abingdonii. The sequence goes on from NC_133771.1 coordinate 22,415,621, forward strand.
AGCAGCAATTCAGCGGCAGGCCCTTCCCTCCGAGAGGGACTGAGGGATCCACCGCCGAATTGCCACTGAAAAGCCTGCCCTGGGGGAGGGCGCAATCTTATATTCTTGCCTCAGGTGCAAAAATACGTAGTTACGGCTCGGGCTGTGGTCTATATTTCTCCCATACTTGTTTTCCCATGTTTGTCTCAAAATTAACCATTCATTCAGACTGAATAACTGTTAATTTAGAGTATAGCAAACAATGGAGAACAAAAGTAAATTGTATGAGAGGCAGAGGTTGCACAGTAGATCCAAGACTGACTCCAAGCCCTGATTTGGCCTTAAATGCAGATCCAGACACACCTAACATGGCTCCCCATTTCAAAATACCGGCCACCCGGCAGAAGGAAGGAGTGAAAGAACCACATTCTTCTCTGATCCTTGTGATAATGAAGGCAACCGTATCCCCAGACTTCTGAAATAAAAATGCAAAAGGATGGAAACATTTTGGAACCCAGCCATGTATTACGTTAATAAACTCAGAAGCATGATGGAAGCTGGCACTTAGCCTATTCCACTGTGGGGCCCACATGAAAGAGCTTTTTTATTATTTATTTATCAGAGCAGATAAAGTAAAGTGCAACGATCCATCACATATTATCGCTGCCTCGGATTGAGGCTATTGGAAATGATGACTAACGACTTTAGGTTAATAAAGCCACACAACCACAAATAGATCCTAGCTGATAGATGGCCTCCTCTGTAGCCCAGAGCTTCATTCAGCAGTGGCGTTAATGTGTCTTCAGCAAAATAATTAGGGTCATATAATGGCAATTATTGTCATCGGCTCACTGCAGACGTGACATCACCCATAGGGCTCTGAATCGGCCTGAGGCCCTGTGCTGGAATTCCCTTGGAATTTTAATGGGATGTGAGAATCAGACTACATCATATTCAGAAGCAAATCTGTTTTGTTGGGATTGACTGAAGGCTGTTATCCTCCGAAGGCTCCTCACTGTCTATAAGAAATGAACGCGGGATGAGTCCAGTTCTCAGTAGACAGGTACCCACAACCCCACAGCTGGCAACTTAACTGTAGCAGCCTTTGGTAAGTTGCAAGATTTGAATGTCAGGGGTCATTCTCAGTGGAAAATCATTGGTTCTGCACTTGCAGCTCCTATGGGTCCAACAGATCCCATGTTTGTTGAATTTTAGGGACCAGTCTAAAGCTATGTCTACACTACACACCTTTTAGCGACACAGCTGTGTTGCTACAGCCATGCCGCTAAAAGGTATGCAATGTAATCATGGTTTGTCCACAGAAGAGAGCTCTCCTACCGACAAAAAACTTGCACCAACAATGAGCAGCAGGAGCTTTGTCAACAAAGCACTGTTCACGCCAGTGCTTTTCATCGGCAAAACTTCAGTCATTTGGGGGTGGGGTGTTTTTTCACATCCCTGAACGACAAAAGTTTTGCAGACAAAAGTCCAGTGTAGACAAAGCCTAAGGCTTACTTATTTTCCTCAGACCTTTCCTTGAGGCAGTGAGGGATGTGTTAGATTTACTCTGAGGGTTAGTTTATCTCAGGCTGATGCTGGTCAGTACATTGACTTTTCATTTTTTAAAACTGACTTTTTGTCTATAATTATGTGGTTTTGATATCTGCTAGCTCTCATCCATTCCCCAATCTCAATCAGACATTGGTTTAGGCATTCCACAGCACTAATTGGATTGGAAGAGGCATTCAGCACACCAGCTGGAATGGAAGAAACATATATGCATAAGTCAGTACTGTATGTGGGTCCCAGGTTGCTCAAATACAGTGTGGAAAACCACTCTGTTTTAATTCATAAGACTCCTCAACTAAACTAAGTGCTCCTCTTTCACCAGACAGATAAGTGATGCCTTTAAAATGTGCCGTGCAAAGCAAACTTAGACTCATTCCTGTGCTGTGCTAATGTCTGCTAAAGTAGACCTGTCATCAGATTTAACTTTTTAACCCTGTATTGTCAGAGGTTTGGCATAACAATTAATCAGAAATGAGTTATGATCACCATAAAGGAAACACCCTTGGTTTCCCATCCATCAATGTCTCCTGCTGTCTGATGAAATAAAGAGTTATTCCTAGAGCTTGTCTCTGATTAAGTGTCTGTTCCGTAGCTAAATCATTCATTCTGTACAATCAATCCATAGTAAATGCACCTTAGCTCGTGACTCGTTGGCACTTTGGAGGTGATGATGAAAGATATCATGAAACAGAGCACAAGACAGGGCAGCTAGAACTGGGCAATTATTATTTATTAAGCACTAGTGCAGTGTGTGCTGTACTGAACAGAGAAAACAATCAGGCTCACGTCTTAAAAGCTTAATACAAAGGGCCAATCCTGTAAAGTGATGCGTGCCTCCTGCATTGTACCATCCATTCCTATTGAATACAGATAGAGACCGAACATACTTGCATGTTAAGTGTTAGGGCATGGCTACACTTGCAGCTGTACAGTGCTGCTGCGAGAGTGCTCCCGCAGCAGGGCTTTGAAGTGTGAGTGTGGTCGTGGCGCCAGCGCTGGGAGAGAGCTCTCCCAGCGCTGCAGGTACTTCACCTCCCCATGGGGATTAGCTTACAGCGCTGGGAGCCGCGCTCCCAGCACTGGGGCAGTGTTTACTCTGGCGCTTTACAGCACTGTAACTTGCTGCGCTCTGGGGTGTGTTTTTTCACACCCCTGAGCAAGAAAGTTGCAGCACTGTAAAGCGCCAGTGTAGCCAAGGCCTTAGTGTCCAGTGCTGAATCTGAGGATGATACCAAGCCGGGAAGGGTTCCAAGGGCTTTGGAGGATAGGATTAAAATACAAAACAATGTGGATAAACTGGAGAAATGGTCTGAAGTAAATAGGATGGGATTCAATGAGGACAAACATGAAGTACTCCACTTAGGAAGGACAATCAGTTGCACACAGACAAAATGGGAAATGACTGCCTAGGAAGGAATTCCTCAGAAAGGGATCTGGGGGTTTTAGTGGATCACAAGCTAAATATGAGTCAACAGTGCAACACTGTACAAAAAAACCCCCAAACATTATTCTGGAATGTCTTAGCAGGAGTGTTGCAAGCAAGACATGAGAAGTAGTTCTTCCGCTCTACTCTGCACTGATAAGACTTAAGTTAGAGCATTGTGTCCAGTTCTGGGCACCACATTTCAGTAAAGATGTGGACAAATTGGAGAAAGTCCAGAAGAGAGCAACAAAAGTGATTAAATGTCTAGAAAACATGACCTGTGGGGAAAGATTGAAAAAATTATGTTTATTTAGTCTAGAGAAGAGAAGACTGAGAGGGGACGTGATAGCAGTTTTCAAGTACATAAAAGGTTGTTACAAGGAGGAGAGTGAAAAATTGTTCTCCGTAGCCTCTAAGGATAAGACAAGAAGCAATAGGCTTAAGTTGCAGCAAGGGAGGTTTAGGCTGTACATTAGGAATAACTTCCTAACTGTCAGGGTAGTTAAGCACTGGAATAAATTGCCTAGAGAGATTATGGAATCTCTGTCATTGGAGGTTTTTAAGAACTGGTTAGACAAACACCTGTCAGAAATAGTCTAGTTCAGGGATCGGCAACCTTTGGTACACGGTTCGCCAGGGTAAGCACTTTTGGGGCCGGGTTGGTTTGTTTACCTGCCACATCCACAGGTTCAGCCGATAGCGGCTCCCACTGGCCACGGTTCACCATCCCAGGCCAATGGGGACAGTGAGAAGCGGCGAGGGTGAGGGATGTGCTGGCCGTCGCTTCCCACAGCCCCCATTGGCCTGGAGCAGCGAACCGCAGCCAGTGGGCACCACGATCGGCCAAACCTGCAGACGTGGCAAGTAAACAAACGAGTCCAGCCCACCAGGGGGCTTACCCTGGCGGGTCACAGGACAAAGGTTGCTGATCCCTGGTCTAGTTATTACATAGTCCTGCCTTGAGTGCAGGGGACAGGACTAGGTTACCTTTCAAGGTCCCTTCTAGTCCTACACTTCTATGATGCTATGATTCTATGGCAATGAGTTTCAGTTTGAGGCAGAAGAGGAGGGGAAGCTATGGAACAGACAGAACCATAGGGTATGTTCACATAACCCGCTGGATCAGTGGGTAGCGATCGACCTATCAGGGATCGATTTATCATGTCTTATCTAGACACAATAAATTGATCCCCAAACACGCTCCCTGTCAAGTCTAGAACTCCACCAGGGTGTGAGGTGGAAGCAGAGTCGACGGGGGAGCCGCGGCTGTCGTTTCTGCACCATGAGGATGAACAATAAGTCAATCTAAGATACATCGACTTCAGCTATGCTATTCTCGTAGCTGAAGTTGCATATCTTAGATCGATCCCCCCACCCTAGTGTAGACCAGGCCATAGAGCAGTGAGAGTGAAGAGGATTTAGTGGCTGTGTGTTAATAAATTGGAAGGGAGAAAGGTGAGAAGGCGGTTGCACAATCAGGGACGTCAGAATGGGGGGGACATGCCCCCCCACAGTTTAAAAAGTGGGAGAGCTATGCCTTCCCACTTTCTACCAGTCCTAAGGGCGAGCAATGGGGGGAGTAGGCAGAGAAGAGCGAGTAGGGGGCAAGGTATTAGGGGAAAGTAGCGGGGTGGGACATGGCTTTGAGGGGAGAAGGGGCACCATGGGGATGGGGAGCATTGTCCAGGCATTTCTAGCCCCCTCACTTTGAGGGCATGTCTGCCACTCCTGTGCACAGTGCACGGGCTTTTGGAGGAGGCAAGGAAAGGAAAGCACACCAAGGCTAATCAGCTGTGAAGAACAGTGTTAGTACATTATGCAGTTTCATTCACCCTCAGCATAGCTCTCCCATGCACTCACAAGCCAATGATGCTATTACGAATGGGTTATGCTTGCACTGGTCCTAACCTCTATGCGTTACTGAAAAAATCAAGGTCTCTCCACTGGGTAGAGGATTCTTCTCTTCAGTAATTAATCCAGGGGCAAGAAATCCATTTGGAAGTGTGTTATTAAGGGTGATTGGTATGAAGGATTGTAAGACATAGGCATTCAGCTCCAGACAAGCAAGCCATGTAAGTAAAATGGATTTCAGTTATAAAGCAGAAATCAGCACAAGCTGGAAGGAAGAAATTGCATTCCTCCAGCATACTGAGATACTCACAATGCTCAGAAATTGTAATGGAGCGTTTCTGTGATCAATGGCACCAGTGGGTGGTAGATTTCCAGCTCCCACTCATATGCCCTCATTCACCAAGGTACTCAAGTACATAAAGAGTGTGAACAGCCTCATTGACTGTTGAACAAGCACCACAGAGCCTACCCCAAATTCAGAGTTTCACCTTGTACAGGACTGAAACAGGTTGGGAGTCCTCACTGAGCCAGCCTGTTATGAGGTGCATGCACTCACTGCTGGGGCACCTCCTTGCGACCTCATCTGGGGATTAGCCCCCTCCCTCACACCATGGCTCCTATCTCTGTGGGTGCTCCCTCTTCGTGACTCAGCCCTCCAGCCAGGTCACTGTTAGGGTGACCAGATGCCCCTATTTTATAGGGACAGTCCCGATATTTGGGGCTTTGTCTTATATAGCCTCCTGTTACCCTCCATCCCCTGTCCCAATTTTTCACACTTGCTGTCTGGTCACCCTAGTCACTGTACAGTCCTCCCCTTCTGGGGTCTCCAAGTCTCACTAGATCAGCAGTTTCAGGCAGACTCCTGTTCCATTGCCCAGTCTGTGCCACTTCGTCAGTGGCTGGTAGGTGAATTTAGGCTCACCCACTATTCCAGTCCAAGCAGGGACCCTATGTCCAGCAACAATGGTCTGTTTGCTCCCAGATCCTGTTGCTATTTCCTTGCTCCATCTTCTGGTCCCCACCCCCTAGGTTTACCAACCCAAACTCCCTTCTTCCAGAGAGTGACTGCAGACTACTTCCCTGCAGCCCCTTTTCCGCTGCCAACTTCCTGGTTTTATACCAGCCCTGCCTGTTCCTTCTCAGCTGGGCTCCATCTTCAATGAGCCTTTCAGTCCCTGGTTCTCCCCAAGGTGCAGCCTATCAGATTAATTAACCAAATTTAACTTGTTCTGCCTTGTGTGGGGTGGACATCCCACCACACAGGCAAAGGAAAGGGGAGCTATGGAGGAGCACACCCCCAATCCACAGAGAGGACTAGGGGTTCCCTTCTGTTTTAGCAAAGGAGAAGGAGCTGTGCTCTCGCTCCTCCCACTTCCTTTCTGCTTTAACCCCTGCCCTTGCCTCTCTCATAAGCCTGGCATTGTCTTTGGAGTCTTCAGAGTCTCATAGAGTTTTAAGTCCAGAAAGGACTATTTGATCAGCTGGTCTGACCTCCTGCACAGCACCATAGAATTTCACTCAGTCACCCCCATATTAAACCCAGTGACTTGGTGTTGTATCAACCAGGCAAGGTACTAACAAACTTCAACAGGACTTTATTTTTAAAGTGGAAACCTCTTTACCAAGCTGCACCCTCTGTAACTCTCACTCTGCCTCCTCAGCTCCTCCCCACTCCTTCCTGTTTCCTGTCCTTTCAGACTCCCAACAGCCAGTGCTCCCAGGTCTAACAATCACAAGCAACATCTAAACACCACACTTGGTTAGACTAAGGGCTGATCTGCACTATAAAATTAGGCTGACTCCGCTACATCACTCAGGTGCCCTGAACAACGTAGTTAAGCCAACCTCAGGCCCCCTGTAGATAGCACTAGGTTGATGGAAGAATTCATCCATTGACCTATCTATCATCTCTCAGGGAGGTGGATTACCTACGCCAATAGGGGAATCCCTCCTGTCGGCATAGGTAGTGTCCTCACAGAAGCACCACAGCAATGTAGCATTTTAAGTGTAGATGCCAAAAAGCACTTCAGTCATCAAGGTACAAAACTAAGGTGCAGCCAATGGCTCGGAATTGATTAGGTGAGATATGCCCTGATGATCCCAGCAGGTGATCCATGCCCCAAGCTGCAAAGGAAGGTTAAAAAAACCCAGGGTCCCTGCCAATCTGACCTGGGGGAAAATTCCTTCCTGGTCCCAAATTTGGTGATCAGTGTGAACCTGAGCAGATGAGCAGGACACACCAGCTAGCCATCTGAGAAAGTGAATTCTCTATACCACCTCAGACCACAGCTCCACCCTGTCCACTGTTCCCTCTCCAGCTGTCACCAATCTCTAATGTTTCAGGGGGGCGGGAAAATCCCAGGATACATCTAGCTATTATGTAGGGAAGAGGGGCAGATGTCCTTCCTGACCCCTACAGGCAACCAGCTAAAGTCCTGAATCATGAGATTTTATTATAGTAATTGTCTTAATACAGAGCTAAACTATTATATGCATGTTGAGGGTAATGGAGAGTTTCTTTTCTCCCCAAGGCTCATGAAGGAAAGGAATGGAGGAGATTCATGGATTCACCCAGGCATTTTCCACAATACAGAAATGCCATCCACTAGCACCTCAGATTCAATCCTTTGTTTACTTACACCATGCTGGGCACTGGAGAGGCAGTTTTGTATCAGCCGCCCTTTGGCAATAGAATTTAGGAAGCTCTAGCTCTTTCCACCCAAACAAAGCAGCAGTGGGAGTTCTCATTTAGAGAACTTGCTCCTCCTCCTGCATATCATCTTACATATGCATTGGGTGATCAAAACTGAATACAAAAGCAAAAAGGATATTTTGCCAAGACAGTGACTGATTTCTTCAGTAATGGGGATTGACTATATATGCAGCTACACACACACAGAAAAGGCTACGTATGTAGCTACACGCACATGAATACTTAAACTGAGACTGTGTCTACACAGGGAAATTGACATAGCTATGACAGAATAAGTTATTCCAGAATAGCTGTTCTGAAGGAGCTCCCTGTGTAGACACTCTATTTCAGAATAAAAGTCTCTTTATTTCAGAATAAATATAGAAAATGAAGATCATTATTCCAGAATGAAGTGACTTTTTCTGGAACAGAAAGTATCCACATGGGGATCGATTCTGGAATAGTTAATCCTGAATAGTTTATTCCGCAATTTCTATTCTGGTCAATATTCTTGTGTAAAATAGGCCACATCATATAACCCTATTAATCCAATATCTGGTTAAACTGTCACACTAACCAAAATTTGATTGTGGACTGACACCTGCTTACCCTGTTTTCCCAAATCTATAGATGATTGTTCTTGGGGTAAATCAGAACCAGAGATTGTGGATCACATAAGGATAGAAAATTCATGCATGAGGTTGTTAAATACGAGAAGCAAAGGATTAGAACATCCTGGGGCACAGTCAATGACAAAAAAAAATATGAAGTGCGGAACAATCTATTCGTAGGTTTTATTTTGGTTAGGTTGGGGATTGGAGAGGGTGGTCCTCTGTATTTGCACTTGAATATTTGCTAGTCTTGCTTTAATTACAAAGCTTGGCACAGGAACTATAGATGCACAATGCTGAGTATTTCTTTAAGGACACGGGTGTAACTGAAAGTTGACTTTGATATTAACTATATACTTTTAAGAAGACACCATTCTGAAAACTGCCCAGCATGATGACGTCTTTAAGAACATGAGAATAATGAATATGTGAGTGATTCTTAAACATTCTGTGCTAGATGGAAACGAATATGGCTGGACATTTGCTTTTGTTCATCATTTGTTTGGGGGAGGGGCAGCGGAAACCCTTGTTCTTTCTCTGTTTGACAAGTCCTGCGGCAATAGCCTTGAACAGGCTGTGTACATTTGGAATCTGCCAAGATGAAATATCTCCTTTCAACAACAAACGCTGAACTCCAATCAAAGCTAAAGCAGCAGGACACCCTGCAGTAGTATATACCATTTCCTAGTTCCTGCAAATGCCTGAGGAGCTGCAAGACTCCCATCAGTCAAATGATAGAAAGGAGAGCGGGGAAATCACTGTAATTTTCAGTTCAGCTGAATAAACACTGTGGCCTGGTGGTCTGTAGTAACCTGGAAAGTGTTCTACAAGCAATTAGCAAGATAGCTTTCCAGCTGATCAATGGGGTTGGCTTTTCCTTTGATAGTATTTCTTTCTTTGCCCTGCTCCATGCCCCAAGTATTTTCAGTAATTCCACACACACTTCCATGCGGTGCAGTACATACAGGAGGAATTTATTCCCAACCAGGCAGCATCTTTTCTGGAACATCAAAACACAAATAACGGCCTCTGAAATTTCCTCATGTAAATGTTGCGTGCCTTTCTGGTTGGATGCGTATGATCCCAGATAATTAAATTCATCTACTGCCTCTATGATGTGACTATTAATCATGATGTCTGCTTGCATCCTGTTATTATTGACTGTGTCAATGTACATACATTTTGTCTGCAATAATAACTAACAGTAATATCTGCCTCTTATATACCACATTACATCCATAGATCTCAAAGCACTGCAAATGGATTGTGACTTTTTAAAATGAACTTAAGTATTCAAAATTATTTGCCAAATACTCTCTGCTCTTGGTCTCCAGTACTTTTACAAGCAATTTTATGTATTTAATATTTAAAATGTTGCTGTTGTGATTGGATACACAGGTGAGACGGCACATTTCAGTTCTCTGATGGACAAGAGTAATAGCTAGAATCAGGTTTCCTGCACGAAGAGTCAAGATTATGAATTCAAAATTCACTTTCCATTAATATTTTGTAACATTTGCTTAAAATTCACTTTTTCAATGAACATTCCTGCCAGTTAATGCATTCTGCAGAATATTCTCAGATAGCACACATTTGCGGTGCTACCACAATGAAAACATTTGTTTAAAAATTCAAAGAAATACTCTGTATTTACTTTGACCTGAAAGGTTTATCTGTCTGGATCTCCATTTGCTTAATATTAGGGTAGGTGCCTGTAAACGTCCACTGTTGGGGTTTGCCCCTCTCTGGGGCGGCTGCGAGCCAGGCTGCCTCACTACACGAGTCCAGTGCACTGGTGAATTAGCCTGGTGGGTCAGGAAACGGCCAGGAGCTCAGGCCGTCAGGCAGGGGCTGAGCCAATAGTCTCACCTTGGAGGCCCAGACCCTAGGTCGGGGCAGGGCAACAAACAATAGTTCAGGGCTCAGACCCTCAGGCAGGGGCTGAGCAAACACTTCAGTAAATTAAGAAGCCCAGGCTCCTGGGCCTGAGCATCAGGCGAGGGGGAGACTGCCATCCGTGAGTAGGGTGCCAGGGGGGACACAGGCCCGCCCACTCCTCTGTGTCCCAGCCCATGGCCCTAACAGCGGCAGGCAGCCCGCTCTGTCAGTGGGGATCCTGGCCGCAACATACTGACATTGGCTCTGCAGCCAGACTATGGTCGGCTGCCCCCGGGCTACTACCGACCTCCCCCTCTACCGGCACCTATGTCTCAGCGGCATCTTGCACAGCATCCCACACCATGGGCTCCTAGGGATACTGAGCAAGGGGTAAACTGGGCAGCTCCTCGGGGTCCCTTTGTACCACTCGGCTTAGGGGCTCTTCCAGTGTTTGGTCAGCGTCCAGTCTCCGCAGATATGGCCAGTTCTTGGGTCGGTCACAGGCGGCAGGAGTCTCCCCAGCAGGAGCTAGGGCATCAGCATCTGGCGTCTCCGGTGGCCAGGCCGCTTCTGAGCCCTGGGGCTGGGCTTTTATACTTCCTGCCCTGTGCCATGACCTCTGAGGGGCGGGCGCAGGCTCCAGTGACTCCGCCCACTTTGGCGTCCATAAGGGCTCATCCCTCTCTGGAGTGGCTGGGAGCCAGGCTGCCTCACTACAGTGCCAAAAATAGCAAGATATCTAATCTCTCATCATTTTATGCTATATAGGAAAACTCACAGATTGCTTCCTGGCTTGTGCACTTTCTTTCAACTTGTGTAACAATCAATTATTAATAGCATAGCTTGTATTCCCAGTCAGGGCTCTCCCTGCCGACAAAAAACTTGCACCCCCAATGAGCGGTATTTGCGTTGTACAACACGCTGTTCACACTGGCGCTTGCTGTCACCAAAACTTTTGTCTTTCATGGTCGTTGTTTTTCCAACACCACTGAAAAACAAAAGTTTTGTTGTCCAATTGCCAATGTAAACATAGCCTGAGTGAAATCCTGGTCCCACTGAAGTCAACAGGAATTTTCCATTGATTTCAATGGGGCGGAGATTTCACCTGCTGTGTCAATTAACAACCTACATTCACACTTACTAGATTTGCCAAGCCTCTTTTAAAGCAAAACCTTCATACTTTTCAGAGTAGCAGCCATGTTAGTCTGTATCCGCAAAAAGAACAGGAGTACTTGTGGCACCTTAGAGACTAACAAATTTATTTCAGCATGAGCTTTCGTGAGCTACAGCTCACTTCTTCGGATGCATAGATTCTATGCATCCAAAGAAGTGAGCTGTAGCTCACGAAAGCTTATGCTGAAATAAATTTGTTTGTCTCTAAGATGCCACAAGTACACTTTTATTAGTCATATTTATGCACCAATCAAGAGTGAGGCCCACACTGAGACTGCTACCCAGTGTGGGGGGAAGGTATAGGCAAATTCCAGTTTTATAAAACTCCCTCTTATCCAAAGTTCCTTTGTATCCACCATCCTAACAACAAATTAGTGTATTTCTTCCCAACTCCTCAATTGTATAAAGGTTTTGGGTGTCTCCTGAGACTTTCAAACAGTTGATGTTTACCTGTTCTTATGGTATGCCAGCTGTTTTCTGGTTTTTTTAGCTGACTCTTCACAACATCATCAGTATTGACCCTGGTAGTCCACAGATACAACTCTCCAACAGAATGACAGCTCTCCACCCTCCGATTAACCCCTGGTGTAACAGAGCAGTGCAAATGTAACCCTCTGGTGCATGGCCATTGCAGATTTCCCTCTGAGCCGATTCACAGAGGATATGAGTTGTTAAAGCTAGTGATGAGCTGGAGCCAGTTCGCACCAGTTCACATGAACTGGTTGTTAAATTTAGAAGCTGGTTAAGAACTGGCTGTTAAGGGGTGGGCAAACTCCAGCCCACAGGACCACTCTGTCCAGCCAGCCTGAGCTCCTGGCTGAGGAGGCTCCCCTGGCCCCTCCCCCACCTTCCCCTCTCTCGCAGAGCCTGGCACCAGCGCTCTGGACCACTCCTGGGCACTTCGGCAGCTCCTGATGCTTTGAGCAGCAAGGTAAGGGGACAGGGGGGACTGTGAGCTCCAGTGGGCGGCACGGCACCCATACACGCTGCCCTGAGCAGCATAGCAAGGGGACTGGGAAGATGGGTTGGATAAGGGGCAGGGAGCAGTTGGAGGGGATGGAGGTTCTGGGGGGGAAGTCCGGGGATGGGGAACAGGTGGTTGGGTAGGCGTGGGAGTTGCGGGGGGGGGTCTGTCAGGGTGGTGGAGATGGATGGGCTCGGGGCAGTCAGGGGACAGGGAGTGGGGTCAGTTGGATAGGGGCTGGGACCCTGGGGGGCAGTTCGGGTGGAGGGAGGTCTCGGGCTTGTACTCACTGGGCGGCGCTTAATAACCGGTTCCCTTCCAGGTCATCGGCTGCACTTCGGCGGCGGATCGTTCACTCGCTCTGGGTCTTCGATGGCATTGAAGGACCCTTTGCTGAAGTGCCACCGAAAACCCGGTAGCCAGTAGGGAACCAGTTATTAACATTCTGGCATCTCATCACTGGTTAAAGCCCCTTGCCTGGCTTGGATCTTTAGCTCAAGTTGAAGTAACTCATGCTTTTAGCTCTGGCGGTCCCCAGTCTGTCACCCCAGATAGTGGCTGGCACAAAGCAGGATTAGTTCTTAGCTTGAGGAGCTCATAGTCTTCATTGTGTACTGCAGGGATAGGCAACCTGTGGCACGCGAGCTGATTTTCAGTGGCACTCACACTGCCCAGGTCCTGGCCAGCGGTCCGAGGGGCTCTGCATTTTGATTTAATTTTAAATGAAGCTCCTTAAACATTTTAAAAACCTTATTTACTTTACATACACCAACAGTTTAGTTATATATTATAGACTTATAGAAAGAGACCTTCTAAAAACATTAAAATGTATTACTGGCATACAAAACCTTAAATTAGAGTGAATAAATGAAGGCTTGGCACACCACTTCTGAAAGGTTACCGACCCCTGGTCTACTGTTTGTTAAAATGCCATCATGGTGCACAATACAGAGGAGGGCATGGGTCCAGCCTCAAGGAGCTAACCAACTAGTCAATGGGATTACATATGACAGTGCAGCTGGAAGGATCACAGCCTTAATAATACTCACAACATACAGATTTTAATATCAAGCATCTCTGTATCAGAGCTGGTGGTGGCATAAAGCTCATACTCTGCTAAGTGAATTCAACTCTTACTGATTCACTTTTTTTCAGCAGCCGTCCAAATGATGCATGTAAGAGTGTTCACAGTCTGCCAAGAGATGAAGCTTTCAAAAAGTATGTCATAACAGAGGGTTTTCTGCTTTAGAGTTCTTCCCAACAGCTGGACAGTACACAGCCTCTCTTCTAGACTGAAAATAGCTTCTTAGTCAATGATTAATAAGCAATTAATAAGTGACTGGTACAATTCTGAATGTTAAACAGTAATTTCTAAAGCACCCCTGGGCAAAGGTGTGAATGCCTAACAGAACAGGCTACAAACCCTCCCACAGGCCCATGCCGAGTTACTAGCTTGCACCAAATGGGCCTGCTCCTAGGAGTAAAGTATGAGGCTAGGGGCTTTTCTGCACTGGCACTTTACAGCGCTGCAACTTTCTCACTCAGGAGTGTGAAAAAACACCCACCCACTCTCCTGAGTGCAGCAAGTTTCAGTGCTCTAAGGTGCCAGTGTAAACAGTGCACCAGCTGCGCTCACAGTGCTGGTAGCTATTCTCCTCATGGAGGTGATTGCTGGGCCCAAACCTCATTAATTTACCAAATAGGTCTAAATGCCATCACCATCAAAGACACTGGAGATACACCAGGTGAGAATTTGGCACACTGTCTGTACTATTCTCAGAGAGGGCTGTTAATTATCTGTCTTCACTGCTAGAAATGAGTATTGGAGAACAGGTTAATGACTGCTGATAGGTGTCCAAAGTGTGGCGCCTTATCTGAAGTTTAGCCAAACTGTTTGAACCACTGAAATCTGAAAAACTGCTCTGGAAACCTTATGAGAACCATAAACCTCATAAACAGAACAGGAGTACTTGTGGCACCTTAGAGACTAACAAATTTATTTCAGCATAAGCTTTCGTGAGCTACAGCTCACTTCTTCGGATGCATAGAATTCTATCCATCTGAAGAAGTGAGCTGTAGCTCATGAAAGCTTGTGCATCCGAAGCAGTGAGCTGTAGCTCATGAAAGCTTGTGCATCCGAAGAAGTGAGCTGTAGCTCACAAAAGCTCATGCTGAAATAAATTTGTTAGTCTCTAAGGTGCCACAAGTACTCCTGTTCTTTTTGCGGATACAGACTAACACGGCTGCTACTCTGAAACAAACCTCATAGTATTTCAGTACAACCAATCCCGGCTGGATCCAGATACATCAGACTGTTGTGGGCTAAGATAGAAACTTGGCTAGCAACTATTTGAACTCGGCCGGGTTCTAATCAATGCTTTAAATCCCTTCTATTAAATCCTTCCCTTTAAAAATGTTTTGCTACTATATTGTTGCAAATATGTATTAGTCCATGTCTACACTGCCACTTATGTCAGCAAAACTTATATCACTCGGGGATGTGAAAAAAACACGCACACCCCGAGCGACATAAGTGGGTGTGCACAGCACTATTTCCTGCTGATATAGCTACCGCTGCTCACTGAGGTGGTTTTATTATGTCAACGGGTGAGCTCTCTTCCCATCAGCATAGAGCTGTTACATGGTGCTCGTATAGCTGCTGTGAGCTCGCCAGTGTAGACATGGCCTTAGTGTGCATAAGGCCAGAGACCCCTCATTGATAAAGCTTCTGCTCTCCATTCATCCTCCTTGTAAGCAATGCACATAATTTAGCACAGTTACTCCAATAGGATAATGCTTAGCCGCAGATCAATGAGGTGGGAAAGCACTGAAGTATAAACCACAACAAAATGGTAGCTGGATACAGGAATCCAGTGATTCTAGTTCAAAGCACAAATTGTTTCTCTATGCCTGGCAAAAATAAACAAGCCTTTTAAGAAATAGATTGCAAGTGGTGATGAGTATGTGGTCCTTTCTCACGCAGTATTCTGCATACTGTCTCCTGCATGCTAAAAGAATGAGCAGCGAAAGAGTGGGAGGTGGTGGTGACTAACAAACAATAGATGATGGCAGGAAGTGTCCCAGCTATAGAGATAACAGTGCTTCTTTCTATCTAAGTCTGCCAGCCTGTTTTTGGATGGTAGCTCTGTCTGAAGTTGGCCGACTCTCTTTTCCCCAGACCATTATCCCTTTGTTGTTAAATATTGAGGTTAAATGAAGTTCTGTTGTGCTTCTCCCCGGCTGTCTCAGAGCCCGTATGCACATGCCTGTTACTCGTGTTTTAATTTTCTGTTTTCCCCTTTTCAGTGTCAGTTTGCTGTTCTCTGAGGCAAGGAATCTATGAGTTGGATAAAGAAGCAGATTCACTGCTCTGGGACTGTACGCAAGATGAAAGAAGAAAAGTGTGGCTGCATGTCTCATCATGTTCTTGACTGTCATAAACAAAGTAAGATACAGTGTACTATTTAATCCCCTTATGCTTCTGGTTATGTTCCACTCTGTTAGCTATGGAGACCCAAACATTTGAGTGGAAGAGGGAAGTGACATTGCTGCAGAGAATGATTTATAAAAAATACAGGGGCTTCTTGCAAGTTCAGATGCTTCAGAGTTTGCTTTTCCCACACTGTTCAAAACACTGGCCCCATTGATATCAATGGCAAAACTCCCAGAATTTCACTTAGAACTCAGCAGCTCCAGAATCAAAAAACCCAAACCTTTACAAAGCATGTCAGCTCCCCCCAGGATTATGGGATATTTTTTTAATCTCATGATTTTTAAGCCAAATACATTTGGGGTTATTTGGTTTTGCCTTCTGGGTTTTGTGCCTTTAGGGTGCTCTTGGGTCATATTTTCAAGATTTGGGGTAAAGTTTTGAAAACTGTCAAAGTAAGTTAGGAGGTTTACTCCCAAAAAGAGACAAAGTCAATGGGAATTAGGTGCCTCCACCACATTACCCTTTCCTCCAACAACAAGAGCTAGAATCTGTCTTTAAAAAATAAATAAACCGAAATTCTCCATAATCACTTGTCTCTACAAGCTGGGGCTTTAATTAAAACACCAAATGTTTGCAATAAAAAAAAAATCACAAGAGTTGGCAATATTGCATTTTGCATTGCTGCCTTATCTGGCATTTTGGATCTAGTTTTCGCTGGTTGATCCAGTGAAGCTGCCTTGGTTTAGATTGGTATGGGAAAAGATCTTAGATTGTATCTTTCCTGTACACCCCCCTAGCTCTACATTCAGGCCAGACGGCATGGGCTGCAGGTGAACCAGCCCTTGGGGAATGCACCGCCCCTCCCCCTCCCTTTCTGCCCCCCATCCCTCCCCTCTGGAGCCCAGAAGAACACCCACGCTGCAGCCACCCCCTGCCCCACTCCAGCCCCAGAGTGCCAGGTGGGCAGCCCCAGAGCCCCCAGCCCAAGCCCTGGAGTGCCAGACAGGTGGCACAGCTTCAGTGCCCCTAACCTCAGAGTACCAGGTGGGTGGCGCATGGGCGGGGCCATGCCAGGCTGTTTGGTGAGGCTCAGCCTCCCCCAGCCTATGATACCCACTGCCCCTGCCAGATGGGTTTGTTTTGACTCGAGGAGGGACTAGGGAGTGTTGCAGTATGAAAATAGTTTGCCTTTCCTAAAGGCATGGTAGACATAATGTCAGAGAAAAATGGGATATAGGGTGAACAATTTGAAAATATTTCATATATAAAATGTTGATCAAATTTCCATAGTAAATACACGCTTAAAGACTGAGTAGTTAAAATGTAGGTTCTGCCATGAATCGGCAGCAGCAGGGGAAGCCCCAGTGTGTGTGCAGGGCTGAGGGCACCTGCTGGCTTCAGAGCTGAGAAATTACTAAACCAGCTCAGATCTCAAAGGAGCTGGGAGATCAATAGAGGTAAGTGGTCGGGGTCAAGGATTGGAGAGGAGTACTGGGGTGAATGAATCACTCCTCCCACACCAGGAGATCAGCCTGGTACTTAATGAGATCAGTGGGAGTTAGGCATCTAGTCACTTCTGAAAATCCCACTAGATAAACGTCTAAATATCTTTGAAAATCTGGCCCCTAAAGCACAGAAGTTAAGAAGAGAAGCACAGCTGGAGCACAGAGCAGAGGAGCTGGAGGAAAGAAAAGGGTCGGGGGTTAAGAAAGAGGAAGGATTGAGAAGCAGGAAAAGATAAGGCAGGAAGCGAACACCAGAGCTTTAAATACACATTTTTGATAAGCATCATATTTGTGGGAGAACATTCCAAACTCTTGATCGTACTTGTCCAAAAATATGAACGCATAAGTGCTATCCAAGATCCCTGCTTTCTGCTGGAAGTTCTCTTTTAAAATCTCTCTTTTAATCTCAAAGACTACAAACTTTTTGAGACTATAGCTACATAAATGTGCAGTTAGCTTGAGACCACTAAACTAGTGGTTTCAACAGAATGTCTTTGTCAGCGAACTTCACTGGCAAACTAAAGATAACAAGTATCAGCCCCCTATTGTGGTTTTTTAGGTTTATTTTAAATACATGCATGGGTTTTATTTTTAATACTCTCTGTGCCTTGAAGATCCCCCCTTTCTAGGAATTTCAGATTAATTTTCTGGGGGAAAATGTGACCTCTTGAAACAGTACCAAGTTTTATGTACTGTTAGCACTGAGAACGTCATTAATTCTGCTCTCCATCAAAGAGGGCTGCACAGGAGGCATACAGTCAGCATAATCAACCGACTTGTGTTGCTGTAGAAAAGGTCAGCTAAAGTTCAAATCCCTCCTGATGAAGAAGCAGTCTAGAAAGCCTTTGCTTGTTTGTCCCATAGAATAATACAAGCAGCCTCTTCCAAAGACTATGCTATGAACTTAATGGTTAAAAATTACATTAAGGTTCACTGCCTCCAACAAAGGTTATAGGTTGATCTCGTATATGACCCTCTGGTACCGCAGCATCTCATTTGAGTCAAAGATGAGTGTTGCACAGGTCACATGCAAGTTAGGTAAATTGGCATTTTCCTCTTCCTGTCAGTGCGTGCACACTGCACATTTAAGGAGATGATCCAGATAGATAAAGATAAGGCAGCATATCTTATTCCCAGAAACTGGCCCAGACAAGCAGATTACATATTCTTTTAACTAAGAAGTTTTGAAGTCTTGGAACATAGTTGATTGTAATCTTTAGTCAGCCTTAATTTATGGAACTATCCCTTCCACAGAAGTTCACCGTAAGTCTTCCTGGTCATCGTTATGTCACATAGATGAGCTGTACTTGGCTACCAAGGAGAGCAAGATAAGCATCTACAAGCAACTGATAATGTAAACAAAGTAGGGAGAGGGATTGCTTAAGCTGGTCAAAGAGAGGATAGTTAGGAATAATGGTGCAAGACTGAGCAAAGGTGACTATTTGGAGGAAACTCTGAACAATTCGGTTTATTAGCCTTTGGAATTATTACCTAGGAAAACTGTAGAGGTTGTGGTGCTTGAATAATTTATAACTGGACAAAACACTTACCATAGTGTATGGGACAATCCATATCGACATGGGGATGGATTAAGGGCCAGAACAGAAGCCTTATCTCTAATTTCTACGGTTAAATATATTTTCTAAGGAGATGGTTGTCAACCTGGTCTATAGAGAACTCCTAGGCAGTCCCCAGAGCTTCTTCCCACACGACGGGGGAGGCATGTCCAATTGAAACCAGAGGCAGACCCCTTATCCTAGAACACTTCGGTTGTGTAATAGCCTCATTCTTCACACACAGTTCCCTTTGAGTGATGCTCCCTTTATGCTTCTCTGCCTGTTCCTAAAGAGAAAATGGAGTCTGTTAATGAGTCTCTTTCTTGCCTGTTTGTTTCTTTGCTAATTCTACAGTTTTGGTGTTATGTGAAAATTTGATCAAGATTGAATTTACACCAGTCACAGAAGAGGATGGCACCATGATCAGTGGGAGCTGCTGGGAATCTTGAGAATTGATCCTAACAGGCATGAAGTCCTATACCCTCAAGAAGAGAAAACAAAAAGCACAGATGCAAAAGTCGGCAGTGGGTGGGGAGGGTAGAAAAATATCCAGGCAGCTGTAATCACTGTGTTAAGTGAAACAACAAGGAATCCGGTGGCATCTTAAAGACTCACAGATTTATTTGAGAATAAGCTTTCATGGGTAAAAAACCCACTTGCTGTTTTTGTGGATACAAACTAACACAGCAACCCCCTGTGTTAAGTCAGCTTATTTTTATTGTTTCTCCTTCATACTCTTAACTACTTTCCTATCTTACTTAGCACTATATTTGCTGCAGAGGTGTAGAACTGAGTGTGCTCTTCATGCAGTCCAACCTCCCTTCTTGATGATTTTCCCATGTCTCTCTGACAATCAGTCTTGTGCTAAGTTTAGAAATATGCTGATGTAACAATATCTTCCTAAGAAAGGGAGGCCAGAATAAGTAAAATACAAAGGTGAACCAAACTCATAGGCAGGTCACATTGTTTTTAGACATTTAAAGAGTCCAAGAACTTGCAGAGCATAGATTGCTTATTATTAGCAGGAGAGGGTTGGCCAACTGGGTAAACGTGTGGGCCGAAAGACTTAATAGGCATAGATTATGAAATCACAGGACTGGAAAGGACCTCAAGAGGTCATCTCATCCAGACCCCAGCACTCATGGCAGGACTAGGTATTTTCTAGATCATCCCTGAGGTATTTAGACTTCTAAAAATCTTTCAAAGGCTGCACAGGACTTCAAAATTCACGTTACCTTTTATTTGTACCCAGCTTGTACACTCTTGAAATGTACGCTGCCTTTGGTAACATACTCCTGTTACCTGAATGCCTCAGAACAGAGCCAAGTAGTGAATATTAGGAAACAAAGAAAGACTAGTTTTGAAGCTGACTCTTTGGGGAGAGTGCCAGTGTTAGGTATTTTGAATGAGGGGTGCCGCCTTCCATTTTCAGATCTGAACAGAAGAGATGGGATGTAATGGAATGCTCAGTTTAATATAACAGTTTTCTTTCCAATTTGTGTCTGCATGACTAATAATAAGTGATGAATGATCTTTTGAGATGAATTTATGGCAGCTTGAGTGCTCAGCACCACTGAAAGTTGAGCCATTAGTGGTTGTGAAAGGTGACAGACTGATAGCTCTGAATACTGATCAAAAGCACTGACTCCAAGAGAGACTACTCAGTGCTGGCCATAATAGTACGAGCTTTCTCCTACTGCCCAGCAAGCCTGATCTGGAGAGGTTTCCTCACGAGGTGACTGACTTTCAGAGTAGTTCAATCTCCATTCCTCCCCAGTCCAGATTCTCCCTGCTGAACTTGCCAGCATGGTATCCGTTGTAGTGCATTAGAGAGGGACTCACAAGTTCAGTTCATCTAGAGTCACTAGCCAACAGATGGTAACTACTTTTAAATACTGGTTATCAGGGTTGGAACTGACCTACCAAACCAGGAACAAAAAGTCTTCCTAGTGCATTGCTAATCCATTTACTCATTGAGTTCCCTCTTGTGCCAGTGTAGAGGAGACTCCTAGGTAAGATATTCTCAATGCGAGTGTATTTTTTTTTCCGGTCTGGCACCTCTCCCACCCCTGAAGCAGTCTCATTGAGTTACTAGGCATGCATGACAGCAGATACCACATAAAGGAGCAGTCTGTAGACAGATATGTTTTGAAGGCTGAGGGGAATGTAGTATTTTCCTGAGGTTTGTCTGGAGTTCCTCTGAATGCTCAGTGTGGGTTCCCTGTTACTTTACACAGGTGCTGACATTATCCTGTCTTGTATCTGCCAGCTGGAGACCAGACAGAAGCAGAATTGATCAATTAACTGAGTTTCCACCATCCAGTAGCTTTCAGCGTGTGCCCAGACTTGAATCAGCAACACTATCAGGTAAGCCAAATATGAGCCTCCCTGTGCCTAGGCTGGTAGGAACTGAATAACAAGCCTCTTAGCTACAACTCACTCTTTGTGAAACTTGCATTATGGCTGGCTGATTTCCAGATTAGTTGAAGACATTTATCACATTCATGCTTTCAGTTAGATCTAGGCTCATCAACAGGGAAACAGGAGGAAAGAATATGCTTAATCTAAGTGCTATATGTATCGGTGCATACGTATCAATACACCTGAGTTGGGCAAATCATTCATAAGGAATAATTCAGTGTAATCTGACTTCTTACACACAAGCAGTTTATGATCTGCCTGAATTCATTGGCTGAGTAATTTATTTGGCCCTTGATTCGTAGCTCATTTCTGATCCTTGTGTTGCAAATATTTCATATTTGAGCTTTGTTAATTGGACAATTAGGGCCCATGTTTCTGACCCCTGACTGAATGAGCATAACTCCATAGAACCAGGTTTCTGAGACACATGTCGATGAATTCATTTTCAGCGACTATTCTACAATATGTAATTACAGCTAGTTATTTCAGTGAATATTCCTGCTAGTAAACTTGCTTGCTAAAATAGATAGGACAGCAAGCCCACAATGAGCATGAGTAGCCGAAGCCCACATCTGTTCAGTACTTGGAATTCCCCCCCCGCCCCCCGCCTCTTAGAGATGGGCAGAAGGTATATATTTATCTACATTAATGGATGCTCTAAAGAGTTACATTCAGAGAGGTATGACTGGTTTAGACAAATAGGCTTGCGTAAGACCCTGACCAGATTTAGAAACCATGTACTTTCCTTTGACTATTAGGAGGTTATCATCCTCTATCCCATGTGTCATAAGTATTTATTGTATTTATCTCTCACTTATGCAGCACCACATCATAGATATAAATATTTCTCAGCCTCTTTTTTCTAAAAATACTGACTATAGCACCCACCAGCAATCTGTCCTCTGAAGAGAGTCCCTTCTGTTACCCCAAAATGCATTTTTCTGTGTAGGAATAAATAGAGACTGGAGCCAGAACTATGGGGTGGCACCACGACAGGTGGACCCTTAACCCGGGATTTGTGGCTGAGTTGGCTGTAGGGGAGAGGTGAACTCATTTCAGCCAATTTCAAACCCATTTGATTGATGTGGATGAAGTTCTGTTGGTGTAAATTGTTGCAGGTCCATTGTGTTTGTACCTAGTGTGACAAAGTTCCTCCTCTACCTTGGTGGGTCCTG
>NC_133771.1:22437950-22483925 GCF_003597395.2 Chelonoidis abingdonii
ATTGGCTCCAGGTGCCTTGATTAACCTGGAGCAACTGCCATTTGGTTACCAGGGTACTAGGGATTTGTTTAGCCTGGGGCTAACATACCTGTTCCTCAGTACTTTACTGTAGCCATCTGGCATAGCCCCATCACACTAGGAATTGGGTCAAGGCTCACCTTACGATATTAACCAGAATGTCACTAGTTACAGAATAAGGAGGAAGGTGTGTTTATGTTGCACTGTACAACAAATACAATCATACTCTATCACTTTGTAATAAAAGCAGCACTGACTCCCACTAGGATTTCCCTGGAATGGTTAGGAGACAGTTACATGGAGTGGCCATTTCTCATGTCTGCTCCCTTCTGGCCTGACAAACCCCTCCCCTCGCCAACCTGTGAAATCCTGACAGTGCAGCATTCATATGGGGGAACTGCTGTCTCAAGGTGAGGGAGGTAGCTCCCCTTCACTTAGCAGTTTTGGGGCTAGTTCATCAGGATTCCCCACTCCGTTGCATTACATAGCTGAGGAGATGTAAGGTCAGCATTTCCTGGGCCAGTGCAGACAAGACTGAGCTGTTGTGAACCATGTCTGAGAGATTTACGAAGCCATTCTACAGACTAAACGCATGGCAAGCACTTTAAGTCTACATTGATTCAGGAAAGCCATGCTAGCACAAACGCTGCCTCTTCACAATGGCAAAGGAGGAGAGAGGTTCCTTGCACATCCATATGGTGGTCAGCAACAATCTACCCTGTAAGGTTTTGTCTGCAGTTCAGGCCTCAAATTCTCATTTATGCTTCTGAAATGTGTCAACAGCATGAAAAATATGTCCATGGGTCTTAAAATCTGCCTTTGTTCCAAGAACTTCAGGCAAGAGAGCACAACACGTTTAAGCAGTTTATCACTGAGAAGGTCTTCTGCCTTCATGCACATTTGTTTATAGAACAGACTCGACGTTGTGTGCCAGAATAGGAGATAAGTTTGTATCGTGTTCCATTTTCTCTTCCCAGAAAATATTTTTGCCTTAAATTCATAAATCCTGCTTGAATCCTCTCTGGTAGCTACTACATCACTTGGACATTTAAATTAATAACTGTTTAGATTAACTGCTTGTGTTAGTGTCTAAGCTTACATGACTGATATTTAATGGTCCCTATATAATCTTTACTCTACTTCTCAGCTATCCCATAAAATACTTGTTGATGGAGAGGAGTTGGATGTCTCAGAGAATAGCTAATGCTACATGATGCCTTTCACCTTCAGGTTAGGTTATAGGTTCCAAAGGAAGACAGATGGTTGGGTCACTGCCGAGCTAACTGTCCACTGGCTGGTATGGAATAAAAAAGGGTGAATTCAGTTCCTGTGGGTTACATGAACCAGAACCACAGAGGCAGTTTGCAGTGTTCTGCAATAAACCAACCTCTACAGCTTTACCTGGAGGCCATATCCCCAAAGATGTGCTCCTTTCTCAATCTAAATATTAGTAGTTTTCTTGGGAGTTGGAAGAAAGGTAGCCCGATTTCTCCTCCCCTTCCTTTAGTGCCCACTTGGGGTCTCAGGCAACCATTCCCAAGCTTCCCATCTTTCATCTTTGGAGAGGGGACATCAGATAATGCTGTCCTTCTCGCACAAATACATGACTCCAAAGGGTATCAGGAAGGATAGAAGACAGCCTGAGGACTTGGAAATTTACTGAAATAGTTATTCCAGAGGAACTCCCCACATGGACACTTATTTTGTATTGAGTGTCTTTTTTTTCCCAATGTAGTTTAATCCACTTCCATGCAGACCTTATATCAAAATAAATACTGTATAATAATTATTCCAGAATAGCTATTTTAGTAATTTCCAAGTGCAAACAAGCCCTGAATTTCCCACTCTCCTCCTGCCTCCCATAATGTGAAGTGGCCTCAAAGTGGTTGTAAATATTACTACACCCTCCTGAGATCACTAAAGGCCCCTTCACAGCACTCTAGCAAAGAATACGAGAGGGTCTAATTCTCAGAAACAGACAAATGTTTAAAGAGGTTATGACTGGAGATTAGCCTAAGCATCAAAGCTCTATTGTGAATCCAAACTTTCCCAGAGTTTAAATGTGGCCACTCTTGGATTTGGATTAGGGCTCACAATGTTGAAGATTCATAGGGCTTAAGTCAGAAAGGACCTGTAGCAGTGTTACTATATGCTGAGCAGCCCCTTGTGGCCAGGGGTTGCTTTGCAGGCAGCTGCCTCAGTTTCCCCTCTTGGATTGTTCTGTGAACTCAAAACTCACTTTTCTCCATTTCCATCCTTTCTTGAGTTCTGCTTTGTTAAATTAACAAACAAATTCAAGACAAATTGTTCAAGTCCATCCAAAAGCACCCAAAACAAAGATTTCTCTTCCTCCCCTCAGGCCTTCCTGCCTAGGACCTTTCCTGCTTTGACAGGCCACTCTCAGACCCTACCTAGCTGGAGTCTCAGCCCTAATTCCCAGGACTCTCTGTTAGAGCCCACTTTCTCCTAGTGGTCTCTAATCCCTGAACATTCCCCTGCTGTTCTTTATAAGACAATCGCCCTGATCTCTTCCAAGTGTGGCTCATTCTGGAACTAGGACTGGCTAGCCCCAGCCCTCAAGTGGTGAACCACTCTGTTGCAGGACCACTGGCTCTCCTGTATATCAGAAGCCATTCTTCAGCCGGTGACCCCTGTACTGAGTGCAGTAAATTGGGTTACACTAAACTAAAACATAAAATCGAGACTGGATGCCTCTCTAGAAGTTATTACCCCTTGTTGAGCTGAGTGGCTAGTCAAAGTTTGGGGCTTTGTAGGTTGTTCCATGTGGGAGTAGAAATTGATGATGGAGTCTGGTATATTATTATTATTATTAATTAATAATAATAATAATAATAAATATTGTCTATTTACAAGAAATGTACTAAGTCCTGTTTCTGCAAATGCAGGAGGAACTAAAAATAAAAGAAGTAGTTTCTTAGCTTACAGGTCCAAGCTTCTCTCAGCCAGTACCAGGCCCCAAAAAAATTCTAGCCCATCCATGTTTACAGGCTGCTGCTTGGACTTCTTCCTCAGCTGCCTTCAGTCTCTTAGCTGTGTCCTGTTGTGTCCCCCCCACACCTCAGTTTCTCTTTGTCAGACACACCCACCCACTTGGTCAGAACAATTCCCAGTGGAATTCTCCATCCACATGGTGCTAGTTTCTGGGCAGACTCTTTTAGGTGGGGCCCCTTAAATGACTCTGACAGCGATTTTAAATGAAGGGCGTGGGTGTTCACACATCAGTGAACTTTAACCCAACCCAGAGCAACCTTTAAGCCAGTTCATAACAACCTGAAGACATTAAGAAATGGTGAACCTACCACTTCTCTTGATAGACTGAAAATCTTCATTATCACAGGAGGCATGAAAATGAGATAAAAAACAGAGAGGCAAATAAAACTGTATAAAAAGAGGCAGCAATTATTTGCATTCTTGGTAGCTCTTCTGCTGCTCTCTGTCCACCTTCAGCTGTGTACATCATGAGTACAAGTAAACTCTTAACAAGAGCATTTAGTCATCAGTAATGAAACTCAAAAGACAGCTAAATCTTGTTAGATATTTCAAAGAATTTCTGTAGCTGCTGTGTTTGAATTTCTTTTCCCAACCACCAGAACAGCGTACACATTTTATTGCCATCCTGGAGGCCATCACAGGGACATAAAGTTAATAAATCTGCCTTATTTTGTTTAAATATATTCTGTGTAAATCTTACTTTCTTCACAAATAATGTATATGTCCAATACAAACAACAGTCCCTATTAGCTGAATGAGACAGAAAGGGGATGTCTACACTGCTATTAAACACCTGTGGCTGGCCCATGTGAGTTGACTCGGGCTCAGGCTGTGCGGCTATAAAATTGTAGGGTAGATGTTCAGGCTTGGGCTGGAGCCTAGGCTCTGGGACCCTGCCATGACCCTCACTTAGCTGAGATGAGCCAGCTACAGGTGTTTTGTTGCAGTATAGACATACCCAGAGTTTCCAGAATGATGACTTGCACTTTTCTCTGCTTTACAACTGTCCTGTCTTTTTCAAGTCAGACTACTTCCATAGCATTTCGGTTTGTCATCTTGTTTCATCTTTTTGTCAGTCATACCACATTCCTTTCATTTGCCCTTCATCTTAAAAACTCCTGTTCCCAGCAGGCTTCAAACTCCTAGGAGTGGAGTGTATGTTCAGAATGATAGCTCTTATCCAAAGGCTCTGTTCTTAAGGGATTTTTGCCTGCACAAGATCAAGAGCCCTGGGATCTGAAGAAAAATTGCAGATTGTGTCTCTCTTTTCGGGGGGGACACTAAAGAAACTTAGAAAAACTGAAACTTAGAAAGCACACAATCAGATATACATGCAGCATGACCAGGGAAGAGCAAATGAGGGAATACAGAGAGCTGGGTAAGTGAAAGGTTATTGGTTCTTTAGTAAATTCAGAAAATGCATTTAAGGAAATGGCTGGCCTGTTCAAAGGCTGTAACAATGGTCTTAATTGCCCTGTGAGGAAACCAGGCTCATCACTATGTTTGGGGAGGGGCACGTAAGAGGCAATAGGACTAGCCCTTGAGATAAAAAAAGGGCTTTGCATCAGTCCGCAGCAACTTCTCTGTCATATTAAATAGTAACACATGCTTTGAATGGAGTCTCATCCAAAGCCATGTTACTATACAGAAGACTGATGAATCTGACATGATAGTGGCTAATGATACCAGTGATTTGTCCTAGGGAAGTATTTTATTTCATCAGAAAATAAAGGGCAGGAATGGTGTTAAGCAAAGGGTATCACATATCACACACTGTCACATTGCAATGGCCAAAGGTTACCTTTTCACAAAGCCAAAACATAAGTTGCAGTACATTGCCACTGAAGAATTCACGTTAGAACTTTAAACCTCCATCACAATACCCCTGTGAGATGGGATTATACCTATTCTACAAGTGGGTAAACAGATGCACTAAAGTGATTCATCCAAGTTACACAAGTCCCTAGTAGACTCATGATTAGAACCCTTGCACCTCTATTCCCAGTTCCTTGGACCAGCCTCTAGATGTTCTTACCTCTCCTTATGAAGTGCTTTGAGATACTTTGTATGAACACTATTTTGTGCCAAGTGGGTGCAAAATGCTGCCATTCTGAAAAGTTCCTACACAAGGTGCAGGGCAATAAAATGAATCCAGCCCATCTCAGGGTATATCTATTACTCACTTTGAACTGGGGGCATGATTGCCAACCTGAGGAGACATACTCATTGTCGCTTTCATTGAGCTAGCATGCGAAAAATAGAACATAGCCACAGCAATGCAAGCAGACGGAGGAGCTACCCACCCTGAGAATGCACTTATCAGAGATGCTAGGTGTGTACTCAGGATAGCTAGCCCCTTATTCTGCTTGCGACACTCTTGCTACAGCCATGTCTGCACTACAAAATTAAATCAACCTAACTTAGAATCATACCATTAGATGGGGTCACATCTGTCCTATACTGATACTGTGTGTACCTTAGGGTATGTCTTCACTACCAGCCGGATCGTTGGGCAGCGATCGATCCAGTGGGGATGGATTTATCACATCTAGTCTAGATGCAATAAATCGATTCCCGGGTGCTCTCCTGTCGACTCCTGTACAGCGAGAGGCGCAGGCAGAGTTGACGGGGGAGCGGCAGCAGTCGACTCACTGTACTGAAGACACTGTGGTAAGTAGATCTAATTATGTCGACTTCAGCTACATTATTTACATAGCTGAAGTTGCGTAACTTTGATCGATTCCCCCCCACCCCGCCCGGGGGTAGACCAGGACTTAGTTTCTCTGTGCACTGCACCAATACTTAGGTGGTGGGAATAGGGTCAGAGATTTTTCTGAGGCCCTCTGGGCAGGTGAGACTGCCCAGCTATTTGCAGCTTTGTAATCTAAGACCCAGGAGGGGGGTGCGACCAGGTGACACCTTTGGCCCAGGAAGCAAGACAAAGAGAAGGAGGAGAGGCATGAGGGGTGTGTCAGAGATTGGGAGGCTGGCAGGCTGCTTGGGGCAACTCGAAAAGGGGAATCCAGGGCATCTAGTCCACGATTCCCAAGATGGACTTGGCTGAAAGTCACTGATGTCTGTAATAGCAAGCTCTGTTCTACACTGTGGTCCTGTCTATGAATAAACCTTCTGTTTTACGCTGGCTGAGAGTCACGTCTGACTGCAGAGTTGGTGCAGGGCCCTCTGGCTTCCCCAGGAGCCCTGCTGCTGGTGTGAGAAGCGCATGGTGTGAAAAGGGCATGCTGAATGCTTTGACCCAGGAAGGTCGAAGCTGTGTAAGCTTCTTGCCCTGGAGACAGCATGCTCAGAGAGTGGAGGCATACCCTCCAAGGCTTCTGACTAGCTTTGTATGGAGTAGTTCCAGAGAATTGCCCAGTGACTCCATGACACTATCCAAGATAGATGGCTATCCAGCCTCCATTTGAAAACCTCCAGTGAAGGAGCTTCCATAGCCTACATTGGTATAGAGCTAACAGTACACTTCTACCCCGATATAACGTGGTCCTCGGGAGCCAAAAATCTCTACCATGTTATAGGTGAAACCTCGTTATATCGGGATAGTGGCAGCAGGGCTCCAACAGTGATTTAAAGAGCCCTAGGCTCTGGCTGCTGCGGGGAGCCTGGGCCCTTTAAATCACTGGCCGAGCCCCGCTGCCACAGCTCCGGGGTTACCGCACTATATGCAAACCCATGTTATATCGGGTCACGTTATATCGGGGTAGAGGTGTACTTACATTGTTGTGCATGTCTACGCTTTGCTTCTTGTATTGGCAGTGCACGTCCTCACCAGGAGCATTCCTATTGATTGTACTGTCTGCGTGGGGCATTGTGAGATGGCTCCTGAAAGCCAGTAACATTCAATATAAGCAACTCAGTGTCGACACTGACTCTGCATCTACCTCAGAACATCTACCTTGACTTTAAGTTGCCTCTCGTGGAGGTGGAGTTATTAAGTTGGCATAGCAGGGCAACAAGTATCAGAGGGGTAGCTGTGTTAGTCTGGATCTGTAAAAGCAGCAACAGGACTCTTTGCTGCTATAGCAGGGCAGTTACATCAGCAGGAACGAAATTTAAGTGTAGACAATTCCATAGTTAGGTCCACATAAGCTGCCCTGTGTCAACCTAACACTGTCATGTAGACCAGACCTGCATTCGATTTTTAATGCACTAGCTATATGAGAGCTAGTGCAAGAATGTCTCCTTGAGCTGGGAACCTCATGCCCAGCTCCAAGTGCAGACATATCCTAAATTAAATCTCAAGACACTTTATAAATGTAGGCAAATATATTACCCCCACTGAGGTTGAGGCACAGAGACTTTAACTCACTTGCTCTAGAGCAAAAAGAGTCAATGACAGAGCTGAGAGAATCCATATCTCACAATGTCTGTAGGTGCTAACCACCCACCTAAGGCTCTGGGAGGGAGTCTGGGGTGGGGGAGAAGGTCTGGGTTGCAGACCTTGGGCTGGGGCAGGGGATTGGGGTACAGGAGGGGTGCAGGCTCTTGAGGGGATTTGGGGTGCAGAAGGGGTGAGAGGTTGGGCTCTGGGAGGTAGTTTGGGTGGCAGAAGGAGTCTGGGATGGAGGCTCTGGGATGGAGTTTGGATGCTGGGTGCAGGCTCTAGGGCGGAGTTTGGGAGTAGGCTCTGAGCTGGGTCAACAGGTGGGAGTGCAGGAGGGGATGAGGGTGTGGGCTCTGGGGTGGAGTTTGGGCGCAGGAGAGATTGTAGGCTCCAGGCTGGAGCAGGAGGAGGAGTTGAGGAGTGTGTGGGAAAGGAGTAGAGGTACAGGCTCTGTGAGGGAGTTTGGGGATGGGAGGGGATGTATGGGAAGGGGAGGGAATGCAGGCTCTGGGAGGGAGATTGGGGGCATGAGGGAGTGTGTGGGAAGGGGTGCAGTCTCTGGGAGGGAGTTTGGGGCAGGAAGGGGTATGTGGGAAGGGCAAGGGGGTGCAGGCTCTGGCAGGACCGGCGCCAGGGTTTCTGGCGCCCTAGGTGCCGGGCCATTTCGCCGCCCGGTGCACGGGTCTCGCGGCTCCAGTGGAGCTGCCACAGGCATGCCTGCGGCAGGTCCACCGGAGCCACGGGACCAGCAGACCGTCCGCAGAAATGCCTACGGCAGCTCCACGGGAGCCGCGAGACCAGTAGACCCTCTGCAGGTACGACTGCGGCAGCTTCACCGGAGCCGCCTGCCACCCCCCCAGCAAAATGCTGCCCCCTCATAATGCTGGCTCCCTAGGAGACTGCCTAAGTCGCCTAAATGAAAGTGCCTGTCCTGGGCTCTGGGAGGAGGTCGGGGGGTGCGGCACTTACCTGGAGCTCCTAGGCAGGGAGGGCTGGGGAGCCTCCATGTACTACTACCCCCAGGCACTGCCCCTGCAGCTTCCTATTGGCCGCAGGGGTGCCTGGGGCAGGACACAGACCCATCCCGCTCAGGGGCTGCAGAGAGGGGACGGCAAGCATGTGCAGCAAGCAGTGAGGAAGCTGCTCAGCTCCACTGTGCTGCTGGTGGCGGCCCCTGGCCATTTTAAATTGTCTGGAGGGCATGTGGGGGGGCACCTGGGGGCAGAAGTCAGAGCCGAGGGAGAGACCTGTCCTCAAATATTGCTGGTGCCAGGCCCAGGGCCAGGAATATTCCTGGTGCCCAGACATCACGGGCCCATATAACTCAACGCCCATGGTGCCATACAAGAGTTACGGTAAATTGAATTGCACCAGGACATCTGACACGGTCATTTCAGTCAGATTGAGCCATCTCAAAGTCGCTAAGCAGAACCGTTACTGTTTCATCAGCCCAGTTTCCAACGTTCTTTGAGCTCTTGACTCGTATTCTTGTTCCAGACATTCCTGTCCCCAAACGAGCAGTTGAACCCAGTAACAAAGCCTAACACATGTGAGAGCTCTCTGGGTCCCAGAGTTGCTAAATGACCTTGCTGTTCTGTTTAGCATTTGCTGTTACTGGCAGGTTGACAGAGCAGAATCCACTAACATTAATGTGACTGTACCACTCTGCAAGGAAAAGCTGCGAGGGCTTCCCGTGCAGAATGATCATATTGTTTAGAAGCTGCACTGTGGGTGCACTTTCCCCTCAGCCAGGCAAATCTCTCTGGGCCCTTGCCAAAAAGCCTTATGAAGACAATTGCTTGTTTATTCACATGGGTAGCAGCTTTCACAGAGGGGGCCTCAGCATATGCAATCTTCTTTGGCCAAGCTTCGATTAGATTGTTATGGGGAATCCCCTCCAGTAACACCTGAAATCAATGGGCAGGAAGTGTACTCCATTGCAAGGATGGGGGAAGGGGGCTGGGCATGACTTTACTTCTGGTAGGCAGAGCACTTTTATGATGAGTACCCATCCAGTTGGCATATATGCTCCCAATACCTTATAGGGCTCAGTTTTAATAACTCAGTCTAACCATATGAGCTTCATTGATCATGTCAGTCACTGATACTTGCACAGACGTATTTGTGGGAATGATCTAGTTCTCTCCCACCACTCAAGGTTCAGGCAAAACATTTACATCTGAGAGTGCTGATAAGCAGACGATAATTTATTAATCAGCCCATGGTGATTTCTCTAGGTCAAATCTGTTTGTGGTGTCTATTATTCTACTGCGCTAAACACACTGTTGGGATTAAACAAATAGTCACGTATTTGATGGGACACAGATCTTTGTACCTTTTCTGGGCAACCAAATAACTATTTGACCTTAAATATTACAATGAAGCATCATTAAAGATCCAACAGCCCCTGCTGCTGCAAAAAAGGACAACAGTGCTCTTGTGATTAAAGCAGTGGGCTGGGATTCAGGAGATATAGGTTCAATGCCTGATTCTGCCACTGGCTTCCTATGTGACCCTAGGGAAATCACAATCTCTCTGGGCCTCAGATCCCCATGCTTAACATTTGGAAAATTACTCTCTTGCCTTTTCTCCCCAACCCCTTCTCTTTCATCTACAGAAATTGTGGAATTTCTCCATAACATACTCTCCATAGCATCTAGGGCTCAAGTCTTGGTTAGGACCTGTAGCTGCTACTCTAATACAGACAATTATGGTTTGCTGTTTTGCTTGTTACCTTGACTGTTCACATATATCCATATATCCATTAGTTGTAAGATGCAGCAGCATATGGCTAAATGACTATGTTTATCAAGCCCATATCACCAGTACAAGAAACCAGCAGTACAATACCCTCTGGTGGCACCACTTGAAGGGAGAACAAAAAACTCTCTCTTTCCTGTCCAAAAGAAAGGCCAGCCAAAAGCCCCTGGAAGGAAGCCCTGCGCAGAACCTGGGCAAGAGAATTCTTAGCAGGGTGTATGTGCCATTAAAGAAGGGGAACGTGTTACTTTTTCTGTTTATTTGACCACTGATGCACAAGGATCCATTTATATCAAGTTACCAGAGAAATACATGTTGCAGGGAATATGTATTTGTAACAAGATCACCTTACCTCTCCTGGTACCGGGTGTCCCACCCCTCTGCATCCCCTTCTTCTGGGTCCAGGCCCTTCAGTCTCTCTCTTCTGAAGAGACCAATTCCAGGGCTTCTTAGTGATTCAACCCTCCAGACAAATCATGAACTTCATCCCCCTTTCTGGGAATAAGCAGAAGGGCCAACAAAACAATCAACACCAGAAACCTCATGTTTCCCATCACCTCCATTGGTGGGTCTGTAGGGGAACCCAGGCTCTCCCTCCACTCCAGGGACACTGTATCAAACTGCAAAGGGACATCTGCTCGGACCTCTTCCTTCACCTCCTCCCTGAACCAGTCCCTACCTTGCCTATCTCTAGGCCCTTCCCACAGCCTCTTTTTAGGCTCTCTCTAGGACTCTTTTCTGGGCCCACTGCAGAGATACTCCAAGCACTTCCTGCCATCCATCTGGCTCTACTATAGGAGACCCTTCCTTCTCCCTGAGACTAAATATCCTGCAGACAATTTCCAGCTCCCTATAGGTCACTCTTCCTATTGAGCTAAGCAGGATCCTCCTTACAGAAGGCCTTAATACCCATCACCTGAGGAGGCAGTTGACTAGACATAGGTGGGGCTGATCCCAACTCCCTTAAAGAGCTAGCCCACCCTGTGACAGTACCACACACTTCCTCATTAGAAAGAAATGTAACAGATTGAAGGAGAGGGAAGGAAAAGTTCATAGGTGCACAGAGGAAGGAAGCAAAGGCAAAGTTCTCACAGAATTCTTAAAAACTTGACTATAGCCACCTACTTAATCCCAGATGGATTGTCTGTGGTGGGATTGAACCTGGGACCTCTTGATCTTAAAGGATGAGCCTCTAATGCTTGAGCTAAAAGACTCTTTAGCCAATTGTTGCAAGAAGCATTGTTGTAGCTGTGTTGGTCCCAGGATATTGAGACAATGTGGGTGAGATAATATCTTTTATTGGACCAACTTCTGTTGGTGAGAGAGACACACTTGAGCTTCATAGCTCAAAAGTGTGTCTCTCTCTCACCAACAGAAATTGGTCCAACAAAACATATTACCTCACCCATCTTGTCTCTCTTAGCCAAGGCAGTAGCAGGCTCATCACTAATGATCTTTTGTGGGGAAAGTCATTAAGGAGTAGAGGGCGGGGGAAAGTAACAATGTCAGTGCAACCAAAAAAGCACAGCTTACGGAGGAATAACATGCCTGGAAAACAAACAGTTCACACTAAGGTTGGCCAGAAATATATTTGGGTCGGCACACTAGGAACATGCTGCTGAATGGGGCCAGTAGGATTCTGGATGGGATGAGTGCGTCACTGTGATCTGGCACCGTTTTTGCACATCTGGTCCTGTGTAGCTAAAAGATTCTACAGAAGCAAGTAACATAAACAAAACATTTTGCTCATGATCTAAACGCATTGCTCAATGAACAACTATAGCCTTCAAATACTCCTTGAGCTCCCAGCTAAAAGTATCAGAGGATCAGTTATGACAGAAAGGATTAGCTTCAAAAGCTGCTCTGTCCAGATGTGAGTATTTATTGGAAAGCATTTTAAAATGTTTATTTTGCATACACAAATAGAAATAATACAGCAAAAAAGCATAATTTGTGGACCTGATCCAAAACCCATTGACATTAAGGGGAGTCTTTCCACCAACTTCAATGAGCTTTGGATCAAGCCTTATGTAAATATTCTATTTGCCCAGCATCATTTGAACTGACTGTTCTGTTAGCATTAACAAACGAAGCCTAGAGAAGAACTCTGCTAAAGGTTCAAGCCTAAAGAGACAAATCAAGGTTCAAAGTAGAAGATAAGGGATGTTTTCCCACAAGTGATATGAGACAAAATAGGAAAGGAATTCGGGCTTGTCTGCACAGAGAAATTCACAGGAACAGCTGTTCTTCCATAGATATTCTAGAACAGGGGTAGGCAACCTATGGCACGTGTGCCGAAGGTGGCACGCGAGCTGATTTTCAGTGGCACTCTCACTGCCCAGGTCCTGGCCACCGGACCGGGGGGCTCTGCATTTTAATTTAATTTTAAATGAAGCTTCTTAAACATTTTAAAAACCTTATTTACTTTACATACAACAATAGTTTAGTTATATATTATAGACTTATATAAAGAGGCCTTCTAAAAATGTTAAAATCTATTACTGGCACGCGAAACCTTAAATTAGAGTGAATAAATGAAGACTCGGCACAGCACTTCTGAAAGGTTGCCGACCCCTGTTCTAGAATAACAGTGTACACATAGGGAGTCATTCCAGAAGAGCTATAAAGCTTTAAATTCTCACCCTGCTTTATTCCAGAATAGCCTCCCCATGTAGACAAGGCCTTAGACTTGATCAGTGCTACCTGCCTCGGCATATTTCCTGAACATTGCCATTGGGTCAGATGCCTAAAATAAAGCCAGGGAACCCCACTTAACATATCCAGATGGTGGATCAGTGAATGGTGCTATTGGCTCATGCTTCGTTCTACTTTAAATAACAATGTTTCAGGGGTAAAGTGCCAAATTTTCCACATTTTTCATTAAATCTGCTCTCTGTTCCCTCTCAGATATTTTCATTGCCGGCTGACATTTGCTGGGAAGTCTTCTTCCCAGTAAATGACACAGCCTGACAGATCATTGCCTGTGGGTTGTTCTATGTCCAGTGTACCTTTGAGGCTTTTACTCCACTCTGCTAAGAACCTTGACAAGTGGACTGCACCATGGGGCATTCTCTGTTGTTTGAAGTTCTTGAGGTGTGAACGCACTGTTACTGGTGAACTCTAAACTATATTGAATCCTGAATTTTCTGTACGCATTCTTGTTTGTAGGCTTGCTGTGGGATGAGACAAAGTGACATGCATTTGGTCTTTCTGCCAAAGGAAGAGAGCTCTGTGTAGCTCAAAAGCTTGTCTCTCTCAGCAAAAGAAGTAGGTCTAGTAAAAGATATTATCTCCCCTACCGTGTCTAATATCCTGACACTGACACAGCGAACAATACTGCAATTCAGTGTTGCCAATTCTCATGATTTTGTCAGTCTCATGATCATTACTGTTTTTCTTAAAGTCTCAGCTCCTGGAATCAAGTGAATATGTGATGATTTCAGCCTTCATTTGTAAAGAAAAAGTAAGTTTCTAGACCTCGTGGCTGTGGAGCAAGCTTCCAAATGTGACCCCAGTGCACCCTAAAGGTTCAAAAAGCAGAAGGCAAATAAAAATCTATTATTTTTATATAATCTCATGATTTTAAAGCCAATCTCATGATTTTTGAACATTTGGGGTTGACAGTATTGCTGCATTCTATTACAGCTCTGACATTCCTCTGTAACAGGTTACTCATAGCCCTTGTCAACATGGGGATTTCCCTTCATCTGAGGCTCCAATGTAGCTGCACCAGTGTTAACTCCTAATGTAGACAAAATAAGTATTATTTTACTGAAGTCGTTTTCTCTTGCTTGAAACTAGGGAAAGTTGCAGTGGCATAAATTGCAGCTTGCCTCGTCAGTGCTAGGGGTTTGCAGGAAGAAGTTATACTTCTTGCTGGATACTGATGGCTGGAATCAAGACAAGTCCCCAGAGTGCAAATCTGCGACTCTGTAATAACAGAAAATTACAGCAACAAAAGCAACTGGAATACAGCTTTAGTGGGGAAACTGCTCAGACTTAGGCTTGTCTGTGCTGGGCGGTTGACTAGCATAGCGAATCAGGAATAGCTGTTCCACTACAGCTGTTCTTGAATAGCTCCCCACATGGACCTTCTCATTCCAGAATAAGACTGTCCAAACAAGAAGAGCTATTGCTCTTTAAATTCACACCCTACCTTATTGTGGAGTAACTTCCCTGTGTAGACAAGCCCGGAAAGCTGCAGGACTTGGCCCTTTGAACGTAAGCATCATCGATGTCAGATTAAGCAGTGTCCTGGGCTGTACATATTCTGTGAAATGTAGGCAATTCTTCCACCATTGGTCCCATGTCAGTGCAGCTTCATTGAAATGAACAGAGCAATTCATATCTGCAACTATAGCTTCAGTCCCTCAACAGACTTAAAAAGGCACCATTGTATCAGCAACACTCAGTTCACCATTTCATGAAAACTGTGATTCCAAGCCATGCACTGCAAACATCTCCGAGGCCAAATAAATGATGAACATTGCTATGTAAACAGAAAGAGTTATAACTAATAGTGTTAATACATCAAATATTTTTGCATAAATGAACTTAGTCCGTGTGTTCGATTTTGAAATGTTCTTCAACTATGCCATCTTTCAGATCTCCAACCTCAGGAACTTAGTGAAAGGATCTGAAAAAAAGAAGAGACTTCCCAGATAAAACTATCAGAAGGGGTGATTTTAAAAATAAATATAACTTGCTAACTTGCAAGCAGGTACTTTAGGGAAGATATTTATATATTATATATTTGGGGTAGGGACCATCTTTTTGTTCTGTGTTTGTGCAGCAGTTAACAAAACGGGGCCCAGACTAGGGCTGCTAGGCACAAAGATAACAATAATAATTCAATCATAATGAAAGGATTTAACTTGTGTTTTTAATGGAAATCTCAATGCTACCTTAACTATGGGGCTGTTATGGTGCTGGATGATGCATTGCAATGCCTTGCATTACCACAAACTCCATTAGCATCAATTAATTGCCTATAGAAGATTAATGATTTATCAAGCTCCTCTAGGTATTAATACTGCACTTAATGATTGTACAGTATGGCACTTGATATACAAATAACAAGAGCCCTGCCCTGAGGTTTAGACTCTAATTGTTCTCCCTCTCCCCCTCCCTCTGAGTGCTTATACTTTTCAATTCTTCAAAGCTGGTTGAACATGCCATACGAATAGAGTGGAGGGAAATGAAATCATGATGCATATTTAAGACATTAATATCAGAATGTGTATGAAACAATAACAGTCAGTATATAGTATACATGACCAATCTTGGACCCAATATTTTATTTGTAATTACATCTATCCATTCCTAAATGAAAACTATATTAAACTCAAATTCAAGGCTGAGTACATATCACTAATTTAAGGGTGAAAACAGTACAGGGGTGTTGTGATTATCTGAAAAACAAGCATCATAAACCCAGGAAATTAAATTAAATTAAAATAAATCCAAACATAATGACTTATAGAAATGCACAGTTAAGAAAGGCCAAAAATTGTAACTCTGCCCTGCAGCAGTGGCATGCATCAGCATAGGATGACTAGCACTTAATAGTGCTCTGAGTCCCAGATTAGATGGAACTGATCTTTAACGGCACATTAGATAGTTTCAGATTTTCCCATCATCATGTCTCTACAGGACAGATTTCATTAAGAATTAAGCTCAATTGGTATAAGCTTTCGATTGCAAGCTCTCTGGGGCACAGACTGTCTTTTTCTGTTCATACAGCACCTACCTACTGCAATACAAATAAATAATAATAATTCATATCTAAATGATTCAGGGTTTAAACCAATTTAGGAACTGGGATGATAATCTTCACAGCAGGCAGTTGTATTGTAGGGTTTCTTGTGTCTTCCGCTAAAACATTTGGTCCTTTCCACTGTTGGCCACAGTATACTGGACTAGATAACCACAGGTTAGAGCCAGTCTGGCAATGTCTGTGTCTCTATGTTCATCCACAAGATCTTTCTTCCTAAAGCTTCAACCCCAAATCAACTAATTAAGGGGCTGAATTAAGGGGTTTATGCTATGCCCACTGAAATCAATAACAAAGCTTCCACTGATCAGGTCTTAAAAACATTAACAACCTGAACTCTCTTGTCCACATCCACATCCATAGCTTACACACACACACACACACACACACACAAATCAATAAGGAGCCCTCACTACTGGACTAGGTTACTTATCCCAGCAGAAGATTAAATCCCATTGTACAATTTGTGGCACGGACCATTTAGCATATTTACATTAAATGCTATTTATTTAAAGAGTATTTTGTTTGCAGAGAGAACAGTTGCATCTCTATAATAAATGGTGATATTAACAGAGGTTGTTTTCACATTCCATTTTTTTTGGTTACATCTTCATGTCATACCATTCATAATGTTGCTGCAGTGACTGATTTAGATCATGACCTCTTTGGTGCAGGGATCATGACTTATCCCTTTATATTTGTAGAGAGTCAAATGTGCACTCAGTCACTAAGAATGATATGCAAAGGGTTATGCATGTTAATGGTTATTGGCCATGTCCAATAAGAACCAACAGCTAAATTCATGCACCGTGTAATATGGTATGTTTGCTCGTAGGCAAATAAGCCCAGTGGTGTTGTATTTTTGTAAAAGATTTTGTCCAATATTCTTAACCAGTAAAACAGGACCTGATTCTGCTCCCCTTGAAAACAATGGGTGCCTTACCACTGATTTCAATGAATGCAGAAATGGGCCCTTAGGACCTGAGCCAAAGCCCACTGAAGACAGTGGAAAAACTGCCATTAACTTCACGGGGCCATTGACACTGTGGCAGCGCTCTTAATTTGTATTTCCTAGCTGATTTAGGCCTTGTCCTCGTAGAATAGTTGCAACCATTTCACTTAAATCGATTTTTTAACTGAGATAGTTAAACCAGTGCAAACTCCTAGGCTGACATTCTTGTTTTGGATTCAAATAGTTCATGTCAGTTTAACTTCAACCTGTTCCTAACTGACTTAAGCTAAAGTGAAAAAATGCCTCTCTTATGTCAAAATGAACATCCACACAAAGGGTTTGCAGCAGTTTAACGATATCTGTTTAAATTCACGCATCTGGTTGTACCAGTGTGCAACTTCCCCGTGTAGACAGGGCTCGGTCTGAATAAAATTAGGCTGGAAGCAAAAAGCTGCAGCGCTGAGTGGTGACATGCCATAGATAGATGCTCAAGGATGTGACATCTTGGACATGTCACTAGGAAATGTACTGTACTCAGTGTACAGGGAAGTGTACTACATGAAGCAGCCCATAGTGACTCACCCATGGAATGATAACACACAGTGTGTGCTAGAAGAGCTCTTTTCCTGCTGTCTGGCAGAAAGAGAAGTTTTCCAAGTGGTAAAGTGGAAGGAAAGAGACAAAGAAGTGGGAGTTCTTAACAAAAACAAAAAAGAATGATGGGTGTACAAGTGAGTAAAACATGGCTTTATACAGTGCATAACCTTTGGAAACAAGGCAACCGATTTTTCTTCAGTAGCTTCTGTTTTTTTCTACAGTAGGTACTTCTGTGGGCCTCATCAGGGTGGTTTCCTAGCCACTGCCTTTGTATAGTGGTGAGTCAAATCACAATATACAACTTTACAAACCAAATTGCCGTTCAATTAACCCCTTGTGTGCTATGACTCTGCAAAGGCCAAGAGCCCTCTAATATCTGCAAGATGATAATTTAACTGAAAAATTAAGGTGCTACACACTGAAGGGCAAAGTGCTACATACCCAAGGGACAAATCCACTGTGGTGGAAGTGGGTGACACCTCCATTATTTCATTGAAGTTACACTCAGTTATGCCAAGGGATTATGTCCTACAAACCCCTTACCCACATGAGTAGCCACGGCTTGTGAAAACAGCCTTGATGTCAGTGATGTATTTGTATGAGCTAGGACTATCTGTCTAGGAAGAGATAAAAGAACAGGCTCTTAAATGCTGGGGCTAAATTGACCGGACAGTCCTTGTGTAGGGTGTAACTAAGTCAGTACTTAATCATTTGTAGTTGCACTTACTGGCATGTTTAAGTTCTTACAATTAGACCTTTGACATAAACATCCATGGCAGAGCCTCTCTGCTTTAAATAGCTTTTGCCTCTGTTTTGCCAAGTTGCCTAGGTTTCTGCACTGCTCTCCCTGGGCTCTGAGGAAGCTGTATCATCATCCACCTACAGCAGCAATTGTAAGATTTTCCAAAACCCCAGTAAAACTTTTGTTTTATTTCAAACTCCGGCATCCTTCTCCCACATGTGCCCTCTTGGGTGATGTCCAGAGAGCTCTTCTGAGCGAATATGGGGGAAAAAAATTTCAAATCAAATCATTCTGGGTCAAGGCAGTTCAGAGAAGCTTCTCACAGTTTCAACCCCAGAACAGGTCTACACATACTTTCTGTAGCAATTTAACTATTTATGTTAGAAGTGTGATTTTTTTTCTACCAAAATAGTTAAATGAATACAACCCTGGGTGTGAATGCAGTTATACCCATATAAAGATGCCTTATACCACTATAGTTTACTCCTTTACCATACAGGAATAAGCTATGCCAGTATAAAAGCACCTTTATAGCAAAATAACAGTATCCGCTTTGGGGGATTGTGCCATTTTATAGTACTATAGACTTTCCAAACAGGAGGTCTGTGCAGCACGGTTCTGGCTGGGTTCCCCTATCCTAGGTCTCAACAGGAATTGCTCCAAAGGCTTCAAACATTGGACTGTGGATACAGGGAGTGAACTTGGCCTGCACATCCTGCAGCTGCAGTGCTACTTCAGATTCCTCCTTTCCCCAAACTCCCAATCCAAGCAGTGACAGATTAGCCACTGGGGCCCGTGCCCTGGGGCCCCAGCCAATTGGGGGGCCCTGGAAAAATGGGCCCCCGTTGCCCTCACTTCGCTCCCCCTGACCATCAGGCACTCCTACCAGAGAGCAGAGTCAGGCTGCAGGGGCTTGCCCGGCTCTGCCCACCTGCCCAGCGTTCCTACCGGAGCTTGCCCCTCTCCACCCACTCGGTGGTCGTGCCGGGGAGCAAGGGAAGCCTTTGTGTCCCAACCCTGCTCCCCAGCAGTAGTGGGTCACATCCCGACCCCACTTCCCCAGCAGGAGTGCTGGGGGGCAGGTAGGGGGAACTGCAGGGGGAAGGAGTAGGGAGGGCTCCCCACTTGCTCTGGCTCAGGGCCCCACAAAACTGTAATCTGCCTCTGGCTCCAAGAGTAGTTTTTTCTTGGGCCTCCAGATCCCCTACAGTGCCATAACACTGCAAGGATGGCTGGTAAGCAGGCCATCCACCTTTCCCCAACTCTAGCCTAATGGAACTTCTGCTTATGATTGTTTCGGAGGGTGACTTTGTGAGAGTGGATGGTTGTGTGTAGTGTGTGATTGTTGGGATACCATTAAAAGCATGGCCCTAAAATTTAAACACCCCTCAGAATGCATTCACAGGAAAATGTCTAATGAGTCACAAACAAAACTAAACTTTAAATGAAAAAACAAACCCATGTTTAACGAAGATAAGAAATGTGGACATTAAAGAATCACCAATTTCCCTTTCCCTTTCTAATAGATTCTGGTAGCACAGAATAACATATACTGAGATATATAGATATATAATTGAAATATAAAATGAAGAATTGTTAATAGTAAAAATAAAAGCTTTGGTAGTTGGGTAATTGACGTTTGTGCATGTATAATGTATGGGTTATCTGAAATCCAAAGGGCCAATGTGCCAAAAGTCAATTGGAGAAAGATTAAGGAGTCTGTAATGTAGAAATATTTAAAAAACAAACCCGAAAACTTAAATAAACTTAAAGGGCTGGACCAGAAACTAAAGAATGAGACTGAAGGATCAGGGAAGGCAATGACTACCACAGAAGGTAAAAGAACTTCCTGGTGCCCCAGAATGTGGTAAATTGGGCCCATTTACCAATTCTGTCTTGTCTGTTATTATTTATCTGGCACAAATGTATGTCCAGACACTATAAGTGACAATAATTCTGTCTGAAATTGTATAAATAAAGGCAAAAATTGATAAAGTCTAAATTAGGTAGACTTGTGACTCAGTTTTCCAACTTTTTACCCCCAATGTTGATGGAAAGAACAAGCGTGGGGGAGAAGGAAGAGAATGAACATGATTGAGAATGGATGAATGAGGGAGTGAGAGAGACAGGATGAGTGACCACTGGAAGGGAAAGGTTAGGGCAGCTGGGGGTTATGTGGAGGTAACAGAAAAGGCAAAAGAAAGTTGAGATGAAGCTTGAATAAAGCAGAAAGTTCAGGAAGAGCTGGAAAGAGATCACACGAAAAGTAATGCAGCCAAGTAGGGCAAAGTAAACCATGGACCAAACTAAGGGTACATCTATACTACCCGCCGGATCGGCGGGTAGTGTTCGATGTATCAGGGATTGATTTATCATGTCTCATCTGGATGTGATAAATTGATCCCTTAATCAACGTCTGTACTCCACCTCGGAAGGAGGAGTAAG
The DNA here is from genome assembly GCF_003597395.2 of Chelonoidis abingdonii. NCBI lineage: Eukaryota > Metazoa > Chordata > Testudines > Testudinidae > Chelonoidis > Chelonoidis abingdonii. The sequence goes on from NC_133771.1 coordinate 22,458,592, forward strand.
TGGAGTCGACGGGGGAGCCGTGGCAGTCAACTCACTGCCGTAAGGACAGCCAGGTAAGTCAAACTAAGATACTTTGACTTCAGCTACGCGAATAGCATAATTGAAGTTTTGTATCTTAGTTTGAAACCCCCGCTAGTGTAGCTCAGGCCTTAAATAAACCAGGCAGGAAGAAACAGGGTAGAAAGCATTGTAGAGGGTCTGGGAATATGAGCACAGCAAAAGGCATGCAGGGGATCCCTTTCCAGTAGAGCTGGTTGGGAATTAATGCTTTTCCCTATGGTAAATTTCAAGAAAAAATATTTTTTATTGACATTGTTCAGGTTTTCATCAAAAACACTAAAACCCCCACAAGATTAATGTTTCATTTTTCACCAACTGAAAAGCAACATTTCTTAGCTTAAAGAGAAGTTCTGGGGGTTTTTTTATAGAAAGAGAAATTTCCAATTAATTTAAAAGCCATTTTAGGTCAATAAAACAAGAGGAGGGGGTCCAGTGGAAAATTTTCTATCAGCTCTAGTGTTTACTCCTCTGCTCCCCTTCACTGTAATGTCTCCCAGCATCCCACTGGAGGAGGTTCTGGTGCAGGAGAATAAAAGGGGGGGGGCCCATAAGGGGGCAACAGTCACAAAGGGGCTAATGGATAAAATGGTTATCTCTCCATCTGTAGGGTCACCATACATCCCGTTTTGTCTGGGACAGTCCCTTTTTTAAGCCCCGTCCCAATTTTTTTGGCAAAAGTTTTGGTAAAACATTTCTACATTTTTTGAGTGATCAGATGGCAAGAGGAAATGGAACAAATGCCCACGTTTATCAAAAAGTGCATGTGGAGGAACATGCAGGGGGAGTGGGGAAGGACAAGAGCTCAAGAAGGAGCCTTGCTGCAGCAAAGCCCTGAGCGTCTCTGAGGTTGCCCTAACCCTGCACCCCTGTCCTGTGGGGCTGATGTCAGGGTCTCTCTGTGAGGTCACCGTCTCCACACCACCTTTACCCAATTGGCTGAGGTCCTGCAAAAGGCCTTTGTGATGTCACTGCCACACCCACCATTCCTCTGCAACGCTGATGTCCTGCCCCTGGCCAGCCCCTTTGGAACTACAGACCAACAATTGTTCACAGTCACTATTCAGCAAGTATTTTAGAAGAACCAGAACATTAGAGAGAATCATGAACTGCTCAGGTACAACTATTGGAGAGAAGTAGCAAGATCAATCAAATACATGATTCATTATGACTTAGATGCTAGGTCTTAAAAGAGAACAAAAGGACCTGCGTATGCTTCTTGTCAATAGTTCTCTGCTAGGCCAATCAATATTGAGACTCTGAGAGCTGGGAGGTTGAGGGGTCTCATCAAAAGTCTCAAAGGATGGCCCAGGTCACCACCAGAGGGGATCATTCTCAGAGCTCTATTCCAGCCCCACCTCTTGGTGAGGGCCTCCCACAATGAGAGCAACCCCTCACCCCAAAAAACAAACCTCCTTGATGCAGGGAGGGAAGCAGGTAAATGGAGGGAAAGCAAGAGAAGAAGAGAAAGGAAGGAGGAAAGATTAAAAGGGAAACCTAAAAGGTCAAACCCTAGTGTCCCCCGTGATTCTACTGGACAATGCCCTAGGTAGGAAATCAAATCCTGCCACCTTAACCTAGAGTTTTCTGTGCCTAGAATTCAGCCAGTGCCAGGTGGATCAGACTGAGCAGGTTCCAAACCTCTCTGAGGCTCTTACCTTCTAAACAGGGACATTCATTTTCTAGAAAAATCAGTAGTAGGAAAGGAGAAAGTTCCAAAGAGGTTCCTCCTCTCATTCATGTACTTGACTCCTACTTCTCTCTCAGTCCTCGAGGAGAGAGCTCAAGAAGGAGCCTTGCTGCAGCAAAGTCCTGGGGGTCTCTGAGGTTGCCCTAGCCCTGCACCCCTGTCCTGTGGGGCTGACGTCAGGGTCTCTCTGTGAGGTCACTGTCTCCATACCACCTTTGCCCAATTAGGCTGAGGTCCTGCAAAAGGCCTTTTTGATGTCACTGCTACACCCACCACTCCTCTGCAAGGCTGATGTCCTGCCCCTGGCCAGCCCCTTTGGATACATTGACTGATCAGAATAAAGTGCTCTCAGATGAACTACAGACCAACAATTGTTCACAGCCACTATTCAGCAAGTATTTTAGAAGAAGTAGAACATTAGAGAGACCCATGAACTGCTTTGCCCAATAGGCTGAGGTCCTACAACAGATACAACTCAGATACAACTATTGGAGAGAAGTAGCAAGATCAATCAAATATATGATTCACTATGACTTAGATGCTAGGTCTTAAAAGAGAACAAAAGGACCTGCCTCTGCTCCGTGTCAATAGTCCTCTACTAGGCCAATCAATATTGAGACTCTGAGAGCTGGGAGGTTGAGGGGTCTCACCAAACATCCCAAAGGATGGCCCAGGTCACCACCAGAGGGGATCATTCTCAGAGCTCTATTCCAGCCCCACCTCTTGGTGAGGGCTTCCCACTATGAGAGCAAATCCCCATGACACACACACACCTTCTTGATGGAGGGAGGGAAGCAGGGAAAAGGGAAAAAAGAAGAAAAGAAAGGAGAGAGGGAAAGAGGAAAAGGGAAACCTAAAAGGACAAATTCCAATGTCCCCCGTGATTCTACTGGACAAAGCCCTAGGTAGGAAATCAAATCCTGCCACCTTAACCTAGAGTTTTCTGTGCCTAGAATTCAGCCAGTGCCAGGGGGATCAGACTGAGCAGGTTCCAAACCTCTCTGAGGCTCTTATCTTCTAAACAGGGACATTCATTTTCTGGAAAAATCAGTAGTAGGAAAGGAGAAAGTTCCAAAGAGGTTCCTCCTCTCATTCATGTATTTGACTCCTACTTCTCTCAGTTCTCGAGGAGACATCTCAAGAAGGAGCCTTGCTGCAGCAAAGACCTGGGGGTCTCTGAGGTTGCCCTAGCCCTGCACCCCTCTCCTGACACACACACATCTTCTTGGTAGAGGGAGGGAAGCAGGGAAAAGAGAAAAAAGAAGAGAAGAAAAGAAAGGAAGGAGGGAAAGAGGAAAAGGGAAACCTAAAAGAACAAACCCCAATGTCCCCAGTGATTCTAAGGGACAAAATCCACAGGTAAGAAATCAAGGTCTGCTATTTTAACATAGTGTTTTTTGTGCCTAGAATTCAGCTGGTACCAGGTGGGTCAGCCTGAACTGATTCTAAACTTCTCTGAAGCTCTTACCTTCTAAACAGGGACTACAAAATCAGTAGTAGGAAAGGAGAAAGTTCCAAAGAGATCCCTCCCCATGCTCATGTATGTGAATCCTAATTCTCTCTCAGTCCTCAAAGAGAAGCCTTGAGAAAGAGACTTGCTGCAGCAAAGCCCCAGGGGTCTCTGAAGTTCCCCCTGCCCTGCACCTCTGTCCTGCCTGGTTGTCAGGGTCTCTCTGTGAAGTCACCACCGCCCCACCTTCTTTGCCCAATAGGCTGAGGTCCTACAACAGGACTTTATGAGGTCACTGCCACACTCAACCCTCCCCTGTAAGGCTGATGTCCTGCCCCTGATCAGCCTCTTTGGATGTCTGAGTTGCTTCCCTGGCTCACCCCCACTTAATGACTTCTGAGTATGGGGATCAAGCCAGCTGTACAGTAAAACATCAGAAATTAATCCCCATGCCACACTAAGTTTTTAATAAATTAGTAGTCTTTAAGGCCAGAAGGGACCATTAGAGCGTGTAATCTGACCCCCTGCATATCACAAGCCTCCTGTATATCACAATAGCTAGGTTTTGATCAAAGCATGCACCAGAAAGGCAGCTAGTCTTCATTAGAAGACCTCAAGAGATGGAGAATCCATCACTTCCTGTGGTAGTTTGTTCCAGTAGTGAATCATCCTAACTGTTAAATATTTGTGCCTTGTTTCTAATATGAATTTGTCTGTTTTCATCTTCCAGACATGGGTCTTGTTATGCCTTTCTCTGCAAGATTAAAGAGCCTTTAATACCCAACATTTTCTCTCCATGAAGGCACCTAAATACTTCAATGAAGTCACCTCTCAACCTTCTTTTCTGTAAGCTAAAGAGATTGAGCTCTTTCAATAGCTCACAAGAACGCACTTTTCTCCAGCTCTCAAAACATGTTATGGCTCTTTGCTGCCTCATATCCAATTTTTCAACATCTTTTTAAAGTATGGACATCAAAACTGGCTGCAGTATTCCAATCAGACTCACTGATGCTGTGTTACCTCCCTACCCTACCCACTACTCTACTCAAAAATCTAATGATGGCTTTAGCCCTGTTCATCACAACATCACTCTGGGAGCTCATGTTGAGGGCTTGCCCAGTATGACCCCTACATCCTTCTCAGAGTCACTGCTTTCCTGGATAGAGTTCCCCATTCTGTAGATGTGGCTTGCATGCTTTGCTGCTAGGGATATGGCCTTGCCTTTGGCTCTGTTAAAACTTATTTTGTTTGAATGCATCCCGCTTCCCAAGTGCTCCAGATCTCTCTGTATGACTGCTTTGTCCTCATCGTTATTTGCCACTCTGCTGTAATTTGGTCACCCACACATTTTATCAGCTGTGGTTTTATATTGTCTTCCAATTCATTAATAAAAAAATATATTTTTAAAATTGGTTCTTGAGATCCTCTTCAGACTCCTAGTACCAAGTACCTGCTTCTTACAGTACAAGAGGGAAAAGTCATCCAGGCCTGGTTACATAGGGGCCAATTACAGAACAAACACATGCTGAGGAGCACATCTCATTAGGGTGTGCACCCAGGGAATTTTATTTATTTATTTTTTTAAAGGTGAACATCATAAAGATTAGAGTATGAGAGGGAGTGCAGGGTGTGGGAGGGGGTGTGGTGTGCAGGAGGCCGCTCAGGGCAAGGGACTGGGACATAGGAGGGGTGCAGGGTGCATGAGGGGGCTCAGGGCAGGGGGTTGCGGTGCGAGGTGTGGGCAGGGGGCTTAGGGAAGGGGTTGGGGTACAGGAGGGGTGCAGGATGCAACAGGAGTCTCAGGGCAGGGAGTTGGAGTGCATGGGGTGCAGGGTGCAGCTGGGGGCTAAGTGCAGGGGGTTGAGGTGCAGGCAGAGGGCTTAGGCTGGAAAGTTGGGGTACATGGGGACGCAGGGTGCAGCAGGGGGCTCAGGGCAGGGGGTTGGAGTATAAGGTGCAGGCAGGGGGCTTAGGGCAGGGAGTTGCGATGCAGAAGGGATGCAGCAGGGGGCTCAGGACAGAGAATTGGGGTCCAGGAGGGGTGCGGCAGAAGGCTCAGGACAGGGAGTTGGGGTGCACAAGGGGCACAAGGTGCAGGCAGGGGGCTTAGGGCAGGGAGTTGCGGTGCAGTAGGGATGCAGCAGGGGGCTCAGGACAGGGAGTTGGGGTGCAGGAGGGGTACAGCAGAAGGCTCAGGACAGGGAGTTGGGGTGCACAAGGGGCACAAGGTGCAGGTAGGGGGCTCAGGGCAGGGGATTGGGGTGCAGGAGGAGTGCAGCAGGGGGCTCAGGACAGGGAGTTGGGGTGCACAAGGGGCACAAGGTGCAGGCAGAGGGCTCAGGGCAGGGGGTTGGAGTGCAGGAGGGGTGCAGGGTCTAGGCAGGGAGCTTAGAGCAGGGAGTTGGGGTGCAGAACAGGTGCAGCAGGGGGCTGAGAATGTAGTTGGGGTGCAGGAGGGGTGCGAGGTGCAGGCAGGGAGGTGAGGGGTGGGGTAAAAGAGGGGGCTCAGGGCAGGGGGTTGGGGTGTGAGATGCAGACAGAAGGCTCAAGGCAGGGAGCTGGGGGGTGGGGTGCAGGAGGGGTTCAAGCTCCAGTCCACCACCACTTACCTGCAGCGGTGCACTCCCTGCCTGCCAGCCCTGGGCACATGCCACACCACTCACCACGTCCCTGTGCAGCCCTGGGGGAGCAGGGCACAGGGCTCCGCGCGCTGCCCTTGCCATGCCTCCAGGTACCTCCCCTGAAGCTCCCATTGACTGCAGTTCCCCGTTCCCAGCCAATGGGAGCTGTGTGGGGTAGTGCCTGGAGCAACACATGGAGCCCTCTGCCCCCTCAGGCCCCAGGGACATGGTGCCATGCTGGCCGCTTCTGAGAGCAGCGGGGGCCTGCACACCATGGGGGGCAAATCCCGCGGGCCAGATCCGAAGCCCTGCGCTGGGCATTAGGGTGTGCCTGGGCGCACCTCGGGTGCACGCCTATGCTTAGGAGCCGTGTTATTCATAGGTTCTGAACATGTGGGGGTCAGCAGCTTACAAATGCTCTACAGTCCCGTAGTATAGACAGACCTCAACTCTGTGCCTTAGTTTGCCACCCTGTGAAAAGGGGATAATTCATGAAACCTTAATTATCGCTATTTATAGTTGGTGAAACAGAGGCACACAGAGGTTAAGAGACTTGCTCATGGTCACAAAGCCAGGAATAGAAAATGGCAGATCTTTTGATTGCCAGTCCTGGGCCCTAGCTCTGTTTATCATAGAATATCAGGGTTGGAAGAGACCTCAGGAGGTCATCTAGTCCAACCCCCTGCTCAAAGCAGGACCAATTATCCTGGCTTCTCTGCTCTAACTTTAGTCTCAGCCCAATTAGAGTTTTTCTTCTCTGTGTCCCTTCATTCCACATCACTACAGAAAAAAGATTTTCTGTTATCCATCTGGCACTAATATATGTGGATGTCTTTTCAAAAGACGTGCTCTGGATCAGTCACATGTTATGGGTTTAATAAAAGAACCACTTAATGACATTCTATGGGCTGTGTTATATAGGAAGTCAGTCACCAGATGAACATAATGGTCCTTTCTGACCTTAATATCTATGAATCTATTAATTTTTCTGCTTCTAGTAAGATAATTCTGGTCATATTTTCTATCATTCACTTTCAGTTGGAATAATAAAGCAATACCGACAAGCACACTCTATTCAGGGAAGTTTATTTATCCACTATTGGCTCCTAATCCGTAACACCAAATTAGCCTTCTTCCTTCTCTGAGCACGTGCTTTATCTTGCCTCCTTTCCCACCTCCTCCCGCACTCTCTCTTCTAACAATTTGCAGTAAAACAGGATAGAAGAAGGCAGAGTTATATAAAGAGAGCCTGGGAGAGACAGGGTGAGTTACCAGCAAAATCGCTCTGATTATAGCGTCATCTGTTTATTTTTATTAATGAACAACCTCAGAGGGGGTGTATATGTTTAGCACTGGAAAAGCAATTACATGTTGTCTGCATCCAGATAGTAGTGTGCTGTTGTAATATTTCACCAGCTAAGCAGCGTCAGGGTTGATTGGTGCTTACATAAGTGACCTCTGAAGAACACAATGTGCTGTTGGGAGTAGTGTGGATGTTTTAGTAAGAAGCACTTCTGTTTGAGTCAGTTTGGAATCAAGTATCAGAGGGGTAGCCGTGTTAGTCTGGATCTGTAAAAGCCGCAAAGAGTCCTGTGGCACCTTATAGACTAACAGACATTTTGGAGCATGAGCTTTCGTGGGTGAATACCCACTTCATTGGATGCATGTAGTGGAAATATCCAGGGGCAGATATATATAGGAAAGCAAGAAGCAGGCTACAGATAATGAGGTTAGTTCAATCAAGGAGGATGAGGCCCTGTTCTAGCAGCTGAGGTGTGAAAACCACGGGAGGAGAAACTGAAACTGATTTTGTAGTTGGCAAGCCATTCACAGTCTTTGTTTAATCCTGAGCTGATGGTGTCAAATTTGCAGATGAATTGAAGCTCAGCAGTTTCTCTTTGAAGTCTGGTCCTGAAGTTTTTTTGCTGCAGGATGGCCACCTTGAGATCTGCTATTGTGTGGCCAGGGAGGTTGAAGTGTTCTCCTACGGGTTTTTGTATATTGCCATTCCTAATATCTGATTTGTGTCCATTTATCCTTTTCCATAGAGACTGTCCAGGAATCAATGTTCCAGCAAAGTGCTGCTGGACATGCAGCTTTTTGGAAAGGATGGAAAATGATGCTACTGGACATGCTGGTGCTCAAACATCCTAGTCCCAGTCTCCTGCCCACATGCCAATGTAAGAAGCTACAATCTGCCTACCCAACCCCCCTTTGAATATAGTGTGTTTTCTTAAATACCTATCCTCAACAGTTTTTTAACAGTTCATGTTAATGCTGCATAGATATCACTTTCCACCACAGAGGAAGATGCATTTTAATAGACAATAAAATAGCTCCTCTTTCATGAATCTGATTCAAATCCCAGTGAAGTCAATGAAGTTGACAGAAAGACTTCCAGTGAGCACTGATGCAGTCCTATAGGCATTGAAGATAGGCCTTATTTGATCGTAACCTGTTCAGACATTTCCAAGAGTTATTTTGTATAGGAAGTGCCTACTATAAAGATTAATCCTATGGTAAGGCATTTATTAGCCTTCTGAAGATCCCTTGATTATGTCTGGAACGGATTTCAGGCCAGCCAGAGAAGCAAATGATTCTAGAGTTTAAACACCTCTATGATGGACTTCATTGTAAAACAGGAAAGTGAACGTAGAGGATGTTTTTATTTATTTACTTTTCTATATATTAACTTGCGCTTCAAAATGCAGTTGTATCAACTCCAAAAAATTAGACCTTCTTTGTTTAGAAAATGTTGAAAGCGAGGAGTCTTTTGATAATATTTTTTCAATTTTTTGTTTAAACAGGAAATTTTCCCATTGTAACAGGGTGCTGGCTAGGAGAAACAAGCCAGCCCCTGTTAGCCCTGTTCCAGAAGAAGAAGGGTCTTAGTTGGGCTGGCTGAGTGGTCATGTCCTAATTACCAGAGTGGATCCACCTGCAGGCCTGGGTAGCCAGCCTGCACTATAAAGCTGGCTAAGAGACAGGAAGCAGGGGGGAGAGAGAAAAGGGAGGAGTGTGGGCTCTAGATCCCTGCTGGCTGGGAAGTTAGTAGTGTCCCAGAGTGTTGGTCTCTGTAAATAATACATGGTGGGAACGGACACAAACAATAAAAGGACACGGGTGCTGCACTTCAGTTGGTCTCTGACTGTGTGTATGGAGGGGCCGGGACAAGGAACCTCTACACCCACAAATAGTTTCAGTTTCAACAAATCAGCATTTTCCAACGAAAAAGCCTTTCATCAAGAAATTCCCCCCATGCCCTAGATCCAAGGGTTAGCCCCACTGCTGCTGTGAAGCTCCAAGGGGCCAGAACACAAAAACTATGAGCTCATCTAGGAGGTCCAAGGTGACCTCTGGCTACTTGCATAATACAATCCAACTAAAAGGCTACAATGCTGGATTCAGACACTGCCAATCTCTCCTGTTGGAGCTGTTTCACTTTTTGTTTCTGGCTCAATGAATATTTACACAGACTGAATCTATAACCTGCCGGGTAGGAGTCTGAGGGTCTAGTCCCTGCATTGGCTGATTCAGTTCAGGGACTTGAGCTGGGGTCTCCCACATCCGAGAACGCTGCCCCAGCTACTGGTTATTCTGGGGTCTTTCTTGTGTTTTTTTCACAACAAATTGCAAAAGGCCTCATTTTCTTTCTGCACTGGAATGAAAACAAACTTCAAAACCTGGCAAATTTTTGCAAAACAGAATTGTTGTTTTTCAGTCAGCCCCAGTTAATGCACTTTATGAGTCACAGAAAAAAACAAATACATATTCTGTGGCAGCCACATCTAATGCCTGACTGCCTCGCGGTGCATAGCTGATCATGACAGAATAGATAGACAGTTACGCAGGGGCACCATGCAGCCGCACGGCTCAATTCTCTCTGAGTGAAATTATAAAATACATTTTTTTCTCCAACAGGAAGCGTAGGGTGACCATACATTCCACTTTGGCCAGGACAGTCCCTTTTTTAAGCCCTGTCCTGGCTGTCCCAACTTTTTTGGCAAAAGTGGGCATTTCCAACTTGATCAGTTGGCAAGAGCAAAGGGGACAAATGACCAATTTGGTCAAAAAGTGAGGTGTGGAGGAATGTGCGGGGGGAGGCGGGGAGCTGCGATGTCAGGCCTGTGCAGGAAGGAAGGCAGGGCTTGGGTGAAGGGCAAGCAGGCCTCCAGCGAGCAGTGACAGCAGCCCCACAGGGGGAGGGGGGCTCAGGCAAGTGGCTCGGGCCAATCTTGCATGGGGGAGGAAGGGCTTGGGCAAACAGCATGGGCCATTCCTGCATTGGGGGGGAAGAGGCGGAGATCTAACCCCATGCAGTGTCCCATTTTCCCTTTGGGAAATAAGGTCACCCCTAACAGCTGGGATGTAAGACTTCTGCTCAGGAAGGAGGGGGCAGCTGCCAGAGATGCTGGGGCCTACCCCGAGGAAGCTTCTCAGCAAAGGCTAGCCAGGAATCACCTAAAGCACAGACCCAGCAACCCCACAGGGAGCGGGGCAAGATTGCTGGGAATAGCTAAGCAGATTTCTTCTCCTCTATCCTGCCAGGCAGGGGAAAGAGACAGGCTTTCTAAGGCCCATGTCATCATCTTGAAAATCTGGAATCCCTGCATTAGTATGAATGGAGCAATGTGGGGAAACCCTCAGAATCATTAGGGACAGAGGTGTCATTTCAGAATAATTCAGGACGGGACCGAGGGAAGTTATTTTAGCATATAAAACATGATATGTGATTATTTTATAGCCTGTGAAGTTGCGGAGGGGTGAGAAATGGAGCTCATAGACCTATAAAAAGTCTGGGGAGCTTATCAAGGTCAGTGGGGGCAACTGCCCCTCCTGCCCCATAGCAAATAACACCCCTGACTTAAAGACCAGAATAGGTGTGACAAGGGAGTGAGGGTGGAGCCTTAGGAGACAATCCAGGGGGCTGCTAGTGAGGGAGTGGAGGCTCTGCTTTGACACCTTGTCCCAGGCCCTGTCAAAGCTACTGCAGACAATGAGGTTGCATGGGTGTCCCTCATGGCCTGTCTGTCCTGCAGCACCTCTGAGTGGTGATGTTTGCATCAGCGTGTATTTGCAGGGCTGGCTGTTAGAAGAACCATCTTCTCCCTTACAAACTGAGCACATCTGTGGTGGACTCCTTTGGCAGCATTAACCGTGGAACACCCTATTACCATTTTTTGGAGTCACTCTTCAGTACAGAACCGCACCCTAAGCCATTTGTACCCATTCGCTTTGTTTAGGTCTCAAGTATTCTACCTCCAAGGCTAGTCAAGTCACCGGGAAATATTAAAGGTGGGACTTTGCCTGGATCTTCCCCAGTCCAGGCCAAGCACAACGGCATAGCTTGAAAATATAACAGTTATTCTGACTTGCATAAGAACTATAAAAAGAGAGTGCACAAAACATTATCCCATTGGAAGTAAGCCCACTGAAGACAATGAGAAAGAAATATACACATTTTAACCTGCCAGCAAAGAATGAAGACAGGAGATTTACATGCTAGGAAGGATGGCCTTGTGTTTAAGGTATTAGCCTGGGAACCTGCAGTTTTGTGTGCAATCCCTACCTCTGCCATTAGCTGGCCTTTGGCAATGATACATGAGGGCATTTTGGACATGTAGCAGGGAACACAAGCATTCGGTTATGAATGCTCTGCAATCCAGAGATGTTCCCAAATCTGAGGATAGCTGCTGCAAGAGGTCTGAAAATTGGGTCCCTGAACTGGGTGCCCTGCCCCATCCGAGTGCTCAGAGACTGAGCTATCCAAAAGGCAGCTGTCCCAGTACCAAATGTGACAGCTGTTGCTAAATGCAAAAGTGTTCCTCCACTGATGTTGGACCCCAAAGCTCTGAGCAGGAAGCTGGCCATGCTCTTTCTGGAAACCCCATACATGACAAGAAGGGCCCACACAGATCACCCCCCATGGCAGAAGAGAACAGAAGATACAAGGGTATTCACTCTACTGGGTAGGCAGGACCATTTCAGAAGCATGAAAGTAAAGTATGTGGCTTTTCAAGGGTTAAAACAGATTAGGAATTGCATCCAGTTTGAAACAGATCCAGGTCCATTTCCTCAGTCAAGAACCTGGCCCACGGATTTTAATGTAAACAGCGAGTGAATAGTCACTATGAGAAAGTGACTCTGGGTGTATTTTCAAAGTGAGAACTTCTTAGTATCCCGAAAGGAAGAGAAATAAATCACAATGAACAAATATTGCCTGACTCAGGGTCTGGAGATCACAAGCTGTCCTGGACATTTTTAAATGCACACCCTTAAATGCCAGGGCAAAGTAAAGAACTTTTAACCCCCCAAATCCTTCAAATGAAGGATCAAATTCTTCCACCGGCTGCATGCAACTGCTGGTGAAGTCAATGGCAGTTGTGCATGTGTTGTGTATCTGAAGGCAGAATGCACAGCTTTGTAAGCAATAGACCTATTAAGTAATAGTACAGAAATCTGACTTCTGCTTGGGCCTGTGGGCATCCTCAAAATTTCTTGTGGCGGGGAGGGATTGTGGTTAGTTACTACAGTGTTGAACTAAGGAAGGGAGAACTGGATTCCATTCCCAGCTATACTGCAGCCTGTGACACTGAGCAAATCCTTTACTCTTCTCCAGAGCCATGTGTAAAAAGGGATAATCCTTATTCACCTTTAAGGTGTTTTTAAATCCCCAATGAAAGGCACTGGTGCCAAATGTTTGTTATTAATTCTCGGGGTGCTTGTTATAAGAACATAAGAATCGCCATTCTCAGTAAGACCAAAAGTCCATCTAGCCCAGTATCCTGTTGTCCAACAGCGGCCAGTGACAGATGCTTCAGAGGGAATGAACAGAACAAATAATCATCAAGTGATCCATCCCCCTGTCATCCACTCCCAACTTCTGGCATTCAAAGCATGGTGTTGCATTCCTGTCCATCTTGGCTAATAGCCATTAATAGATCTATCCTCCATGAACTCTAGTTCTTTTTTGAACTACTTCTGTTATAGTTTTGGCCTTCACAACATCCCCTGACAAGGAGTTCCACCAGTTGACTGTTTGTTGTGTGAAGAAGTACTTCCTTTTGTTTTAAACCTGCTGCCTATTAATTTCATAGAGTGACCGCTAGTTCATGTGTTACCTGAAGGTGTAAATAACATTTCCTTATTCACTTTCTCTGCATCAGTCAAGATTTTATAGACCTCTATCATATTCCCCCTTAGTTGTCTCTTTCCCAATCTGGAAAGACCAAGTCTTTTTAATCTCTCCTCATACAGAAGCTGTTCCATACCCCTAATCATTTTTGTTGCCCTCCTCTGTACCTTTTCCAACTCCAATATATCTTTTCTGAGATAGAGTGACCAAATCCGCTATGTGGGCATACCATGGATTTATATAGAGGCATTATGATGTGGTCAAACCATGGATTTATATAGAGGCATTATGATGTGGGCATACCATGGATTTATATAGAGGCATTATGATATTTTATGTTTTATTATCTATGCTTTTATTAAAGGTTCCTAACATTCTGTTTGCTTTTTTGACTGCCGCTGCACATTCAGTGGATGTTTCAGAGAACTATCTACAATGACTCCAAGATCTCTTTCCTGAGTGCTAACAGCTAATTTAGACCCCATCATTTTGTATGGTACAGTTGGGATTATGTTTTCCAATGTGCATTATCATTTATCAGCATTGAATATATGTTATATTACTACTTTATTTATAGAGACGGATAGTGCAGAGTGCTTTATAGGTGCACAAAAATGGGGGGGTTATAATCTAAATTCAGGAAAGAACCCACGCAAATTGCAAAGCAGGTTATTGTCCATGAAGACTTTCCCACCTCAAGCAGTTATAACACGTCACAAGTAGCGTATGTATCTGCTTAGTGTTGTAACACAAAAATGGTAACTCTGTGAATGCTATCACAGCAGCAACCCACCAGGACCTAATATACAGAAGCCCGGGCAAAACAAGAGACTCTAGGATTATGCCACGTTATTGCGAAGGTCTCCAGGTACCAGCTGATGATTGCTAGAGAGATGTGGACAGTGATCATTGGGAGAAGAAAGAGAATAATTGCACAGAAGACCATCTGAAAGAGTTTACACAGATGTGAAAATGTTAGAGATGAGGCCTAAACCAGATGTCCTGTTCAAAGCACTCCCAAACTTTAGACTAGTTCTGGACTGGATCACCACAACTATTTATCCATGACACACAAGATCTTGAATGTTTGTATATATTTGAGTGCTCCAAACCCACAGCATCTTTCAAGGAAGGAGGTGCAGAGTCTGAGAAATATATGAAGATGTAGACTACCCACAGAAAACAGAGGTAAAGTCAGTCTAATCAATTTATGGCTGCCTGTTAGATCTTCTGTTTTGACTAGTAACAGGTCAGCCTCAAGGATTCATCATCATGGACTGGATAAGCAGCCAGACATTTGGCAATAGAGCTGAACTATCCAATCCCTGACTTTGCAAAATAAGCCTGGCACTCTCACAAACAGACTTTCTTGTGAGACTTCTGGTACTGCTGCTTATGATCCTGGCTGGAAATGCTATGGGTAAAACGGCTCTTGTATTAGTCTAGCAATTGTGTTGCAGTCCCAGCTAGCAGTACAGACAGACAAAACTGAAATGTAAATCTTACCTATTTCAGAGCTTCAAGAGCATGTTAGAGTTAAGCTGTGAAGTCTGGATTCAGCTCTCTACTGAAGAATGGCTATGGTTACAAGGACAGGGTGGAGAAGTTGGTTGTGTTCCTGTCCCTATTGCTGAACAAGTAAAGAACAGGCAGCATTAGAGGAGAGGCACAATTGTGTAGGTTGCCAAGTGAGGACGGGAAAGATGATGGTCCCTAACAAGGACTGAACATCTGAGGTGCTTCAGCAACAATGGTCCCAGGAGACAGCAGACAGGTTTGACGTTTAGGATCACCTTAAATAACGCCTGATTTCTGATGTCAAAACTGAAAGTGTTGCAAAGTACTGAGGCCCATACTTTAAGGCAGTGTGTGGTCCATCAGATGTACTGTAGTAGAACAGAGTGATATATACGCATTTAGTTATAAGCAATTCCCTGTGCATCTCATCATATGATGTTCATCTAACAATCTACCCATTTTACATGACTATAAATTACTGAAGATGATATAATGAGAAGGGGCCTAGATTCAAAGATTCATATATGGGGGATGTGCATGCAAATGATAACGTGGGGTTCCGAACTAAATTTAATTATGGGATCTTTTCATCCACCCACAGTGGTTTTCCCACAAACTGTCATTCTGAAATTCCCAGACTGGGAAACCTTAATTAACAAACCTTGCTAATTAAGCCAAGCCGAGATTTTTTAAAAGTCATTGCTGTCTGGTGGCTGATATGATGGTACGATGCTATGCTGTATTTCTAAAGACATGCAACTGGTTTTGGCAGCATAAGTTACAGACATTCTGAATTCCAGCATCTAGGCTTTCTTTTGCAGCTTCTCATGGCAACAAAGGTTACTAATCGAATGTACCTGCAGTTATTATACCTAGGAAAAGCAGCAAAGTTGATTTTATGTGTTCAATGTTTTCCATGTGGATTTAGAGCTGCTGTAAGATGCCATTCGGACAGCCTCCATCCCTCATGAAGTAATTCTGCCCTGACTTTGAGGGTATCACTTCTAGGGATCAGATGCCTTTGTCTATTCAGTCCCTGATCTCTCTGCTGAGGCTGAAAACAAAGGGACCAGTTGGGCTGGCAGCACCTGTTCATTGGCAACTGGTCTGATCACCAAACATAGAGTCATGAACAATCCTCAGGTGGTTATAACTTTTGGAAATGAGTCTAGTTTCCATCACCACGCCCCTGAACCAACCAGTCCCCTTATTCAGGCCCAATAGTTTTAGTAATGATCATAGAGTAGAGCTTCCTTGTTCCACAGAGAGTTGGTTCTGTAACAAGCAAGCCTTTGAAATCTCCTTTGAGCCCACTTTATTTGGGAATTAGCTCAGTGAACTATTATGAAAAAGCTACGTCTAGGATGAGACTATTTCAGGCAGAGCAGGACAGCACAGCTTCAGCAGGGTTGGGCAGTCAGAGCTCCTACAAAGCAAATTGTGAAGTCCGTGGATATGTCTACACTGCATCTGGGACAAAGCCTCCTAGCCTGGGTCCACAGACTTGCAGGAGCAGGGCTTATGCAAGCACGCTAAAAATGGCAGTGTAGATGCTGCGGCTAGGCTTCAGAGCCCAAGCTCCAGCGGCAGTGTCTACACAGCTATTTCTAGTGTGTTGCCATAAGGCCTGTAGCACAAATCTGTGGACCTAGGCTGGGAGGTTCACTCCCAAATATGGATAAACATACTCAAAAGTCCCAAAAATCCTTTTTAAACAAGATCCACGCTACAGTACTAGTTTTCACACAGGAGAGACTGACCCACGTGCTAGCTAAGCCCATTGCAATAGACAAAATTCTGCCCTCACATATGCACATGTAGCTACTATTTAATTTAATGAAAGTTTGTGTATCCAAGAGCAGAGATTTGCACAAACCACTGATGAGCCTCTGAAAGAGAGGCTATATATCTTCTCACCCTTAAACATCTGGAACTTCATGGCTTTACCATGGATAATAATAGCATTTTTGTCATAGTGCCCTTTACTTTTTCATCACAATAGGTAAAATTAATGTAGTATGGGAAAGTGGGGGGCATTAATATTACTATGCTGATGATTACTGTCTGGTAGAGATTTGTGAATCATGCATATTTTAGTTCACGGACAATTCAAAAAAAATTAAAAAGTTGTTTTGGGTTAAACAGAACACATTTTCTGGTGAATCAAAAAGTCATAGAATCATGAATTTCAAAGCCAGAAGGGACCATTGTGATCATCTAGTCAGATCTCCTGTATCACAGGCCATAGAACTTCCTCAAAATAATTCCTAGAGCAGATTTTTTAGAAAAACAGTCCATCTTGATTTTAAAATTGTCAGTAATGAAGAATCCACCATGCCCCTTGATGAATGCTCTAAAATTAAATATTTCTTTTCTATTCCAAGCCTTTTGTACCTTTTTAATTTTTAAAAAATAAAATTAAAGGAAATTTCAAAACAAAAACTCCATCCTAACCAAAAAATCATAACATTTTGTTTAAAAAATGTCTAAACAAAACATTTTGGTTTTTCTGGATTTTTGGGGGGGAGGAAGGTGTTCAGCTGAACCAATGCAGCAGAACCAATTCAAGAAATGTTTCAGTGTTGCCAAATCTGCACTTTCCATCAAAAAAAATTTCAGCTGAAATATTTTGCCCACTTCTACTGGCCAGTCACATGATACAAGCTGTTCACCTTAAAGGGTATGTGTGTAGCGTCCCACCAGAACATTTTATGATGTCACACAGCAGTTTTTAAAAAGATAGGGGTGAAACAGTGGTGAGTCTTAACTTGGTAAAGAGATGCCAAGAGAAATGAAAACGAGATCTTTGGAGTTCCGTGACGACATTTGAAGGAAAGGAAACATTTCATGGGGCCTGCCAGGGGAAAGTGCTTCTTTAGTTTCACCTAGATTCTGACTTAAAGGAAGATTCGCCATATGGAACTGAGAAGGCATGGCAGTGTCTCACCCTTGTCATTGACTTATGTGTAAAGATTGCAGCCCTGGCTATTCATTCACTAAACTTCAAAAGCTGGATAAAGGTCACTTAGCAAGTCCTGGGGAGCACCTGAGCACACTCAAGTAAATCAGCAACCATGTTAAAGAGGCAAAACTGTTTTAAAAACACACACACACACACTTCATGAATTCTTCTGAATATACTGGAATGACTCCAAAGGAAAAAGAAAACCCTTTGTTAAAGGAAGCAAGCAGAACAATGACTGGCACAGGCAGCAGGCCAGCCCTTGGCTATCAGTACCAGCTGAGAGCTCCTAGTTAACAATAGAATGTGCTCCAGAGGTCTGGCTGCCAGAGTCAAATCACTCTGAGAAGGAACATTTGGTCCAAGGGGAGGAAAATACACCACAATTAAATGTTACCCCTCTACTATGGACTCTGTTCATGCTTCTGAGGCAGAGCTGACATCCACAGACAGACATCTACTTCCTGAGCAAATGCAAGAAACGAAACATCATCCCCAGAGGTCTCACTATCCATAACTCTCTGATCACTGCATACAACTCCAAATAGGCAGAACTGCTCTGCAGACAGACACAGAAAAACTGAGGAAACACTTTCTGCACCTCACATGGTCCAGAAGGGATCACCACAAACAAGAAATCATCACAGACTCCCATACAATGAAAGAAAAAAAATCAGGAAAGTTACTGGGAAATCACGCAAGGAATCCAAAACAACTCTTAAAAAAAAAAAAGCAAAAAAAAACTGATGACAGCCCTCGAACCCAAAAACAAAAAGTGGAACCAACTAGAACTACTCCACAACCTACAGAACTCCACCTCAAGGGGAAACCATGGCATCAGTACCCACCACACAGACACTATATGACAGCTGAACATCAATTTATCAGGACTGCCCCTAACTGGAGCTGTATTATTTGTATTCTCTAAGGCAGGGGTGGCCAACCTGAGCCTGCCACCGGCAGCCCCCCTATCAGCTCTCCCCTTTCTCCCAGGCACCTCTCACTTGCTGGCGGGACACAACAATCAGCACTTCCCCCTCCCTCCCCACGCCTCCTGCCTGCCACAATCAGCTGTTTCATGCTGTGCATAAGGCTGGAAGGGAGGGGGAAGGAGCAAGGAAACAGCACTCACGAGAGGGGGTGGAATGGGGTGGGAAGAGGTGAGGGAGGAGTGGGGCAGAGGCGTGGCCTTGAGGGAAGGGGTGGAGTGGGAGCAGGGCCTGGGGCAGAGCACCCCCTGGCACAATGGAAAGTCAGCACCCGTGCTCACCACACAAAGGGCCAGCTTCCTCCAGGACACAACCGACTTCCTCCACAAACCCTGCAACATTAACAACTTCCCTCAGAACCCCAACCTTGCCACGATGGATGTCACGAGCCTATCAACCAATATCCCTCACAAAGCAGGCATAGCTGCCTGCCTCAAATATTTACAGGACAATGGACAATTCTCAGGTATCCACCCCAAACACATTGCCAAACTCATCCATTTCATCTTCACACATAACGATTTACATTTAACAACAAACACTTTGTCCAAACCATGGGAACAACTATGGGTACTAGGATGAATCCCCAATATGCCAACCTCTTCATGGGCCACCTTGAAGAAGTTCTGGACAAAAGTACCACAAAACCAATGATATACACCTCTACCCCAATATAACAGGGTCCTCAGGAGCCAAAAAATCTCATCATGTTATAGGTGAGACCGTGTTATATCGGGGTAGGGAGAGGAACCACTCCCCGCCCCAGGTCACCTCTGCTCTGCCTTTGCCTCCCCCCTGAGCACGCCGCCGCCACTCTGCTTCTCCCTCTCTCCCTCCCTCCCTCCCAGGTTTGCTGCACCAATCAGCTGTTTGGCCTGGCAAGCCTGGAAGGGGAGAGGGGGCGAAAAGTGAAGCGGCGGTGGTAGCATGTCAGGGGAAGAGGTGGAGATGAGCTGGAGCGGGGAGTGGTTTCTCTGCACCCCCCCCAATACTTGCTGCAGTCCTTCCTGGGGCCCCCCCACTCAGGGCCACCCAGAGTGGGGGCAAGTGGGGCAATTTGCCCCAGGCCCTGGGCCCCACAGGGGCCTCCACGAGAGTTTTTCGGGGACCCTGAAGCAGGGGCTTTCACTCGCTCCCGGGGCCCCGGAAAACTCTCACGGGGCCAGGGCCCCCCGGAGCTTCTTCTGCTCCGGGTCTTTGGTGGCGGGGGGTCCTTCTGCCCGGGCCCCACCGAATTACTTGGGCGGCGTGTCCTGGAGCGGAAGGATCCCCCACCGCCGAATTACCGCTAAGCAGGCCCCTCCCCTGCTGCCGAAGACCCTAAGCCCCCTGAATCCTCTGGGCGGCCCTCCCACCCCAGCTCACCGCCCTTCCGCCTCCTCCCATGAGCACTCCGCAGCTCCGCTTGTCCCCTCTCCCTCCCAGGCTTGCTGCACCAAACAGCTGTTTGAAGTGGCAAGCCTGGGAGGGAGGAGAAGCGGAGCTGAGCAGCGTTCTCAAGGGAGGAGGAGGAGGCGGCGGAGTGGAGGTGAGCTGGGTGGGGAGCGGTTCCTCTGCGGCCCCCCTGCTCCAGCTCACCTCCGCTCCGGCTCTGACTCCTCCCACAAGCACACCGCAGCTCCGCTTCTTCTCCCTCCCAGGCTTACTGCACCAAACAGCTGATTGGTGCAGCAAGCCTGGGAGGGAGAAGCAGAGATGCGATGCACTTGTGGGAAGAGGTGGAGCAGAGGTGAGCTGGGGTGGGGGGGGCCCGAGGAGGGCCGCAGCAAGTAACAGGCGGGCACAGAGGAACCGCTTGCGGTAACACGAATTCGGATACAACGAGGTAAAGAAGCCCTGTCCCCAGAGCGCTGCTTTACTGCCTTATATCTGAATTCGCGTTATATCAGAATGCATTCTATTGGGGTAGAGGTGTACCTGAGATACATCAATGATATTTTCATCCTATGGGCAGACAACTTAAACTCCCTTGTAGATTTCCACCACAACTTCAGCAACCACCACCCATCCATGAAACTCTCTGGAACACTCCCACACCAGCATGAACATCCTGGATATCAAGATCAGCTTCAACAATAGAACCCTACAGACAATTATGTACAAGAAATTCACAGATCACCAACCTTAACTTATGTGGGAGAGTTTCTTCTTTATTCAATTTTTCCATTTTTTTTAAAGACCACTATTCCAAAATCTCAAGTTATTCATAGATCCAGTAACCACTCCAGACACACCAAGAAGTTGGTTATCTACTGCAAGGCACTCAGATACGACAGAATATGCTCTGAGGACAAAGTCCGAGATATAGACCTTAACACACTCAAAACTGTCTTCACCTAACTAGGACATTCCATCAGAGAAGTAGATCGCATCATGGAATGGGCCATCCAAATACCCTGAGAGAACTTGCTTCCAGATAGATACCCTCTTGTGACAGGGTGTGCATATCCCGCACTGGACAAGAGAGGATCAACCCCACATTATGGGTGGCGGAAGTCCCATTCCTCAGACCATGCTGGGCATGCTCCAACTGCTGCCTCAGTGTAAAAAAGGAGCAGCCCAGCTCATTCTAGGTTGACCACTGCAGGGAGAAGATGCTTGATGGAGGCTCCAGGCCAGGAGTTGCTACAGACAGGCCATCCTTACCCAGACGGAAAGTATGCAGCTGCGTAGGGCACCAGGAAATTTTGGGCACCAAATTCCTGATGCCCTGCACAGCTGCACGCTGCTCCAGCCCCCACTCTGGCTCTTCCACAGGGCCCCCGCCCCTGCTCTGCCCCACTTCTTCCCCCGCCACCTTCACCCCCACCCCACCCCAGCCCCAGCCCTACTCCCCTAAAGACTCCAGAGGCAGTCAGGCCCACACCCACCGGCAAGCAGACTGACTCGGCCCCAGCCTGCTCCGCTCCCCTGGCTCCCAGCCACACTGCCGGCGAGTGCTGGAGGGAGGTCCTCTCCTCTCCCCAAGCCTGGGAGCCAGGGTAGCAGAGCAGGCTGGGGCCAGGTCATTCCACTTCCCGCAGGAAGTGGCCAGCCCCTCTCCCCCCTACCCCACGGAGGCCTGGAGCAAGCCACCCCCACCTCCCACATGGAGGCCTGGGGCCCCACACAGCCCCCCCCCCATGGGGGGGCTGTAGGGCACCAAAATAGCTAGGGACAGCCCTGGCTACAGCCACAGATTGCAGACTCAGATCCTCTGCAGGTCAGCACAGAAAGGGACCTGTAACATACACTCACCAGAGGGTTACACTAGGAAGATGGTGAAGGTTGTGGTTCCCAAGGAAAGTTGGTGGAGCCTAGAGTATGACACATTGTCGCTGAACAGAAACCACTAAATATGAGATGGGCTTGGGGTTGGGGCAGGCTGAGATGGCAAGCTGGGGGAGAGATCAAAGAAAACAAGGACTGTAAAAAATATCCCTTTGAATATATAACCTGCCTTCAATTTCCTCTCCTTCCCAGTCCTCTCCATGATGCACAATCACAGCTAATAATGCTCCTGCATTTACGGTACAATACACCCAGCTGTATCACCAAGCACATAACAAACTGTACTAACGGGATACAGAGATGGCTTTGCCCACCTCCAGTGTGTGCTTAGCCCTTGTTTAACAGGGCATGGTGACACTTCAGAACAATGTGAGGTGGGGAAAGGATAGCATAGATAGGAAAGAAATAAGATTCAGTTACCTAGCCTGGAATTTGGCCACCACAATGGAGTTAACTTCTCTGCTTTTAGAAAATTAGGACAACCCTGTGCAGGCTCAGCTGTGTTGGTTATTCTCCATCACTCCCTATGCATTCCCTGTCCACCTGCTGGAGGGAGGGGATTTAGCAAGCATGCTATAGTTGCTTACTCTTATGTGCCTACGCCCAATGTCTAGATACCACATGCTCAAATTTAAGGTGAGATCTTACTGTTATGCACGGCCACAGAGTCCAAGTAACAATTTATCCTATAACAGTATGATCCAAGACCCCATTTCAGCAAAGTACTTAAGCACATGCTTAAATTAAGCACTGAAATCACGGGACTATTCAAATGCTTCAAGTTAGGAACACGCCTAAACACCTTCCTAATTCAGATCTTATGTACATGAACAAGAAAAGACCTAACTAGACCCCGCAGCTCTTCATTTTTCCCATTCCATGAGCATTTTTATCAATAAACTGAAATCCAAAGCATTTCTTGAGTCATCAACACTGCAAATTGGAATGTCAAGTAAAATAAAGATGGATAGGGTTATAATTCCTCAGGAAGTAAAAAGGGTTCTTCCATAAAACACTTCTGTCAGCTCCTTGGAAATATTTCCAGCAAACTCAGCTTCTGAAGGGGGAATTTACTGGTGATTATTAAAAAACAGACTGGGAATGGCCAACAGCCTTTTCTTGAAAGACCTCCTCTGTACAATGCAATACGAGAAGTGCTAATGGTATGCCAGCAAGCATGCAACACTTAACTACATCACCTGTCAAACAACATGAGGCAATAATAAAATGCTGGCTAGTTTATTCTTATCATATGCCGCAACTTTGTGTCAAAACTTAAAATACAATGTGCTCTCCTAGAAACATTCTGGACCATCAGAAGTGTATTTAAATGTAAGAAATGGAACTAAATCTGCAATTAAGAGCAGGTTCTACCTACCATATTCACGCTGAGTAATCCCATTGAAACCAATGAGCATGAGGTTGGGTGGCAAAATCTGTCTCTAACAAGTGTGCTGACGGGGCAGGAAGGGGGCCAATTGCCCAGGGGCCCAGGTGATGTCAAAGGGCCCGGGGTCCCTTTTAAATTGCCCAGGCAGGCCACAGGGCTCCCGGGCACACGCGGAGTAGTACCGGCGGCGGTGAAAGCTGCCAAGCGGGCATGTGGAAGCCCTGGCCATGCCCATTGACTGTTCTGCCCCAGGGCCCGGAATTGCTGTCAGCAGGCCTGGTTTCTAATGTGGTAGAACCAGAGCCGTAACAAGGAATTTTTGCACCTGAGGCAAGGGCCAGCTCCAGGCTCTTCCGCAGCAATTTGGCAGTGAGTCCCTGAGTCCCTCTCGGAGAGAAGGACCCGACACCAAATTGCTGCCAAAGAATGAATGAAGCACCGGTGGCAATTTGGCAGCAGGTCCTTCCCTTTGAGAGGGACTCAGGGACCCGCCGCCAAATTGCTGCTGAAGAAGCGGCGGTGGTAGAGCTGCCGCTGAAGCACCGCTGATCATGGTAGAGCTGCGCCCCTCTGCTTTGCGCGCCTGAGGCAAGTGCCTCACTTGTGTCGCCCTTGTGACGGCATGGCTAGAACGGTACATCCGCAGCGCTGCAGCCAGTACAGCAGAGGCTGAACTACATGTGCCCACCCCCGCTACTTTCTCAACCAGCCAGGCAGTGCTCCCCAATTGGCAAATTCATCCCTTTTCACCTTTGTAGTCACTCTATTTCTGCTATCCAGTGTTCAAAAGTTGCCTTCCCTCCTTCCGAGGAAGCAGCAGCCTTATAAATATACTTGAGCAAGATGCCTAAGCCATAATGAAATTCCAACATCAAACAGTGACAAACCTGGCAGTTCTTTGAGACCCCTTTAAAATTTGCCTTTATGGATCCACAGTGCTACATGTGTACAGAGGGTAGTGGGTTGTCACTTTTTAATCTTCAATAGATGTGCTGTTTCTAAACGTTTGTTTGAAAATCAAGGCTATATTAGCTCATCATTATTTTAATGAGACATATGCCAGTAGAGTCTAGAGCCATGATACTCAGACCTCAGTGGCTCAGGAGCCAAATTAGTGATCAGCATTACCCAGAAAAGCCACACTAGTGTCAATTCTTTGTTTCATTTACTATCGTACAATATATTCATATTTAAACAGTACGATGGGAAATAATTTATAATCTCACAGTAAAATGACAGCCCAAGTATTATTATTTTATCAACTACAATTAGTTAATAACATAGTAAAAGCCTCCTGATTGGTTAATAACTTAGATTGGTTAATAATTAAATCACACAGTGTTTTAATATCATGTGCTGCAAAGAGCTGCAGGAGACATTAAAGAGCCACTTGCCGTTCACGAGCCTCAGTCTGAGTATCACTGGTCTAGAGGCTGCAGATGAGACCTGGGACCCATTGTGCCATGCACTGTACAAATACGTTGTAAGAGACATGAGATTGGAAACCAAGGCACAGAGAGGTTACTTGGGGAGCCAGGATTAAAACCCAGGTCTCCTTATGCTAGCCAACGCACTATCCACTTGACCATAGCTACCTTCCAACTTTTTTTTAAATTTAAGTAATATCAGATTACAGAGAATATACACATTTGCACAGATTTAGTTATTGCTTAAAGCAACACCCTCAGTCCTGCCTACAGTTGGCAAATATCAGCCCTGAGTGAAAGTGTTACTCCTGAGATGAACATTAATTGGGGCTGCTCCTATTTAGCCTCTTGTGATGCAAGAACCAGGGATACACAATGAAATGAAAAGGTAACATTTTAAAGAAAATTCCTTTGCACTGTGCATAGTTAGCCTGTGGAATTTACTACTACAAGATCATTGAGATTAAGAATGTAGGCCTTGTCTACACACAAGAGTTGTACTGCTTTAAGTACTCTGGTATAGTTAAAGCAGTACAAACTCCCTTGTAGAGATGCAGTTATATTGGCATAAAGGTGCTTTATACTGGTATGGCTATTCCTGTATGGGAAGGGGAATAAGCTAGGGCTACGTCTACACTGCGTGATAATATCGAATTAGCTATAATCGGTCTAATAAAACTGATATTATTAAGTCGACTGTGAGTGTCCACACTAGGCATGTTAATTCGATAATCTGCGTCCATGCTCCATGGCTAGCGTCGATTTCTGGAGCGGTGCACTGTGGGTAGCCTTTCCGTAGCTATCCCATAGTTCCCAGTCTCCCCC